>NC_053498.1:134027942-134327942 GCF_905171775.1 Rana temporaria
GAGACTCGGCACTTCCAGCCTCGGAGGTGATCAATAAGCTCTCTTTCAGCGGGCCGCGAGGCTTCTGAAGACGTAAACTCCTTTACAAACTTGTTGAAAAAATGAATAATTACCCTCCGGATTTACTAGACCTCTTCAGTTTTAATTGCTACGGCGCTGATTGAATTAATAAAGGCGGAGGGAAGAAAAAATGTAGACCTTTTTTTGGAAGTCAAAATATTTACAGACGGAAAATACAAGGGGGATTCTTGTCCGACAGGAAATAACAGAACCAAGAAAGTTCTGAAATGTTCTGACTTTTTTTACAAGTTTAAGGTTTAGCGCAGGCGTATTTCTGCGTGTATTTCGCACGTTGCGTGTACAGCAGCCCATAGGCTGCCTTACAAAAGTATTCATACCCCTTGCAATTTTCCACATTTTGTCACGTTACACCCAAAAAAGTAAATGTATTTTATTGGGATTTTATCTGATAGACCAACACGAAGGCTGCATTCACACCTGAGCGTTTTGTAGCCTGAAGCCTGAAGCTATAAAACGCTAGAGGGGAAAAAATCCATTATTCTCTATGGAGACGGTTCACATATCCACTCCAAAACGCCTGAAGCTCAAACAAGTTCTGGAATCGGGCTGATTTGGGCGTTTGGGCTTTTTTGAACGTTTGTATTCCCATAGAAACTAATGGAAACGCTCGATTCAAGCGTCTAGCGCGACAACGCGCGTTTCTACGGGCGTTTTGTCGCTTTAATCTGTTCTGTAAAATAGGATATTCACCCAGGAAGAAGATAAAAAAAATCTACAAACATAGCAACAAGTGATGAAAGAGATGATAATTTTTCCTATTGGCTTAAATAAAAAACGACGAAGTTCAAAAACGTCAGACAACGCTGTATGCAAACGCGCGAACACGTGTGAATACGCGCGACAAAACGTGCAACAAAACCCCCGGAAAAAAAGTCCGAAAACGCTACGCTCAGGTGTGAATGCGGCCAAAGTGGAACATAATTGTGAAGTGGAAGGAAAATGATTAATGGTTTTCAATTTTATTTTACAAATACCGTATTTATCGGGGTATTGCACCCCTAATGTGGACCCGCATTCCTGTAAAAAAAAACGTTTTAGTACTTACAGTTTTGGTGTCTTGCGTGGCGTCCATCGGCGGCCTCGTCGGGTCCGGCGCCCGTCTGCGGCTTCGGTGGTGTCCTCCCGGCTTCTCCCGCACTGTCTCCCCGTCAAATCGCTGCTTCCCGCACTCAGTTTGAATGCCTGCGCCGACATATACCGTCGTGCAGTACACTCGGCTACATTCGGCCAGGCTCGGCTTCGCTCGTGCTCACGCTCTTTGACGTTTATACGTGAGCACGAGCGACGCCGAGCCTGGCCGAATGTAGCCGAGTGTACTGCACTCGGTATATGTCGGCGCAGGCATTCAAACTGAGCGCGGGAAGCGGGTATCGGCGTATATCGCGCACCCACGATTTTCTCCTTATTTAAGGGGAAAAAAGTGTGCGGTATACGCCGATAAATATGGTAAATATGTGAAAAGTGTGGCTTACATTTATATTCATTCCTCTCTACTTTGTAGAACTTCCTTTCTCTACAATTACAGCTGCAAGTCTTTTTGGGGATGTCTCTACCAGCTTTGCACATCTAGAGAGGGACATTTCTGCCCATTCTTCTTTGCAAAATATCTCAAGCTCTGTCAGATTGGATGGAGAGCGTCTGTGAACAGCAATTTTCAAGTCTTGCCACAGATTCTCAATTGGATTTAGGTCTGGACTTTGACTGGGCCATTCTAACACATGAATATGCTGTGATCTAAACCATTCCATTGTAGCTCTGGCTGTATGTTTAGGGTCGTTGTCCTGCCGGAAGGCGAACCTCCCCCCGGTCTCAAGTCATTTGCAGACTTTAACAGGTTTTCTTCTAACATTGCCCTGTATTTGGCTCCATCCATCTTCCCATCAACTCTGACCAGCTTCCCTGTCCCTGCTGAAGAAAAACATCCCCACAACATGATGCTGCCCCCGCCATGTTTCACAGTGGGGATGGTGTGTTCAGGGTGATGTGCAGTGTTCGTTTTCCATCACACATAGCGTTTTGCTTTTAGGCCAAAAAGTGCAATTTTGGTCTCATCTGACCAGCGCACCTTCTTCCACATGCTTGCTGTGTCCCACAAATGGCTTCTCGCAAACTGCAAACGGGACTTCTTATGGCTTTCTTTCAACAATGGCTTTCTTATTGCCACTCTTCCATAAAGGCCAGTTTAATGGAGTACAAGGCTAGTAATTGTCCTGTGGACAGATTCTCCCACCTGAGCTGTGGGCCTCTGCAGCTCCTCCAGAGTTACCATGGACCTCTTGGCTGCTTCTCTGATTAATGCTCTCCTTGCCTGGCCCGGTCAGTTTAGGTGGACGGCCATGTCTTGGTAGGTTTGCAATTGTGCCATACTCTTTCCATTCTCGGATGATGGATTGAACGGAGATGTTCAAAGTTTGGGATATTTTTTTTATAACCTAACCCTGCTTTATACTTCTCTACAACTTTATACCTGTCTGGTGTGTTCCTTGGCCTTCATGGGGCTGTTTGTTCACTAAGGTTCTCTAACAAACCTCTAAGGGGTTCACAGAACAGCTGTATTTTTACTGAAATTAAATTACACACAGGTGGCCTCTATTTACTAATTAGGTGACTTCTGAAGGCAATTGGTTCCACTAGATTTCAGTTAGGGGTATCAGAGTAAAGGGGGCTGAATACAAATGCACGCCACACTTTTCACATATTTATTTGTAAAAAAAAAATAGAAAACCATCTAAAAATGGAGGTATGGATTTGGTCATATAAAATCTCGGACAGACCTGATCCTTGCTTGACTATCTAAAACTTTATTTTATTTTGCAGCCACAATACAAATTCCTATTTGATGCCAGAGAAATCCTTTGCCCTTAGTTCCAGGCCCCTGGAGTCGGCCCGTCTGGCCAATATGCTAATATTTGAAGTTAACCTTAATTGCTTTCTCTGTGCTGCCATTTCCCACCGTCTTCAGTGAATTCAAAGCCAAATGCCATCTACCTGTCCAATCTCCGGCAAATAGGAAAACAGAACTTATTAATACTTTTGTAGAAATGATTTAAAGTTGAACTGCAGGCAGACATAAAAACACTCACATTAACCCTTTGCCTACAGAGGCAACTTTTTTATTTTTATTTGAATTTAAGGGTGAATGCTGGCCCTAGAATTATTGCTCTCACTCTGACGTCCGCGGTGATATCTCACATGTGTGGTGAAGTTTATGGTCAAACAAACAAGCAGTTGGTCACGCACGAGGGATGCACCACCAGGGCCGATCCTAGGCAGGGTGCACGGGGTGCTTCGCACCCAGGCGCCGCAGAGGTGGGGGCGCCGAAGCTCCAAAGTGCTCCTCTCCCTCCTCATTGTCTGTGTCCAGAGGCGGAGCGCATGTAGATGGTTCTGCGGTTCCCCATCCCGCTTGCTCTCTCCGCTGGCAACTGACAAGAGCACATACCCGGAATACGGGCTGGGTACCACAGCGGAGCCTAGTACCAGAATACGTTCCGGTACTAGGCTCCACTAATTAATTCTGTCTGGTGCGCATGGAGCAGTCTCCTGTCTGCCCCACCCCCTCTGCGTGTGTCGGCTCTTTTCCCATAGGCGGTGTGATGAGCTGCTCCCAGAAATGCCACCTTCCAAGTAACCAAAGATGCCACATATGCCCCGCCCCCTGTAATGTGCTTCTGCTCCCAGCGCGCCCGAGCTACAGGGCTCTATTGGACAAGTAGTTATCTATGGGGACACCTGATGTGGGGGGCTCTAATGGGGACACCTGCTGTGGGGGGGCTCTGATGGGGGACACCTGCTGGAGGTGCTCTGATGGGGACACCTGCTGTGGGGGGGGCTCTGATAGGGGACACCTGCTGGGGGGGCTCTGATGGGGGACACCTGCTGTGGGGGGGCTCTGATGGGGGACACCTGCTGTGGGGGGCTCTGATGGGGGACACCTGCTGGGGGGACTCTGATGGGGGACACCTGCTGTGGGGGGCTCTGATGGGGGACACCTGCTGTGGGGGGCTCTGATGGGGGACACCTGCTGTGGGGGGCTCTGATGGGGGACACCTGCTGTGGGGGGCTCTGATGGGGGACACTAATGAAGACTTCTTAGGGGAGCATCTCTGTGTTTGAGTCGTAGCCATAGAAACAATTGTAAAGGGGAGGAGTTAGTAATATGACCACGCCAGAAATATTTCTGCACCCAGGCGTCTGTGACCCTAGGATCGGCCCTGCGCACCACTCACACTGCGCTCCTAGTAATGCGTTTGTAAATAGTTTGCGTGGAAAGATGAATCCCAAAGACAAATCCAAGGGGCCCAAGGTCATTCAAAAACTCCTACAGCTCCCGCAAGGATCTGGGATGAATGGACTCATGTAAGGGAAGAAGACACACCAGGCCGCTGACGTTAGTGAAGTAGAACCATGAACATTTATTAACTACTTCCCGCCCGGCCTATAGCAGAATGACGTCCGGGAATTGGTTCAGTTATCCTGCCTGGGCGTCATATGACGTCCAGCAGGATAACAGCCGACGCTCACCCGGGGATTGGGGGGGGGCATCACGGCGATCGTTGCTGCGGTGTGTCAGTCTGACACACCGCAAATCTGATCTCGGTAAACAAAGCCGCAATCGTGGCTGTCAGCATTAGATCAGTTAAATTGTTTTCCCGATCTCATGCTTTCCAGCCTGGAGGAGAGATGTGGGGTCTTAATGACCCCGCCTCTCTCCATAAAGAGGACCTGTCACAATAGATTTCTATTACAAGGGATGTTTACATTCCTTGTAATAGAAAAAAAAATGATAAACAAAATAAACATAAAAAAAAAATGTAAAAATAAAAAAAATTATGTAAAGTAAAAAATAAAATAACTTTTTTTTTTTTTTTAAACGCCCCTGTCCCCAGTAGCTTGCGTTCAGAAGCGAACACACACACACACGTACCTTATATACTCGAGTATAAGCCGACCCGAATATAAGCCAAGGCACCTACAGTAATTTTACCACAAAAAAAAGGGCAACACGTATTGACTTGAGTATAAGCCTAGGGTGTCCATCTGCATGCCTCACTGTGACTCACTTTGCCTCACTGTGCCCATGCCTCACTGTGCCAAATGCCTCACTGTGCCCATGCCTCACTGTGTCTGGTGACTTTGGGGACCCTGTACAGGCCGGTCGTAGGTCCCCTGGACCCAGATTTTGGCATACGTGTAGCCCCATTTCTTCTCTACAAGTGTGCAAAGTTTGTTGTCTGGGGGACCTACGGTTGGGGAGCACCCATTTTTCAAAGCCGGGCACCCCTTCCATAGACTCCCACGTTAAACGTCAGTCTAGTCATGGACACAGTGATGCATGGACATAGTGAAGCATGGGCACAGTGAGGCATGGGCACAGTGTGGCATGGAGACAGTGAGGCATGGGCACAGTGAGACACACAGTGAGGCGGTACAGCGCTAAAAATAGCGCTGCTATACCACCTAAAAAACTCCTGCACTGCATATTCAATGTGAAAACCCGAGGGATTTCTCATTGAGGCGATGCGCTGGCGGGAGAGAAAAAAATCTTCTGCAAGCAGCATCTTTGGAGCGGTGAGAGGAGCAATATGTATACCGCTCCTTCACCGCTCCTTCCTATTCAAAACAATGGGAAACTGCGGCAATACCGCCCGCAATGTGCCTCTGCAGAGTAATTTTCGAGCAAATAAAATATAATTTTTACATGAAGGAGAGAAGTGCCAGAATAGGCCCGGTAGGGAAGTGGTTAATTGTCCAGAATCACTCAAGCGCTAAAGGCACCTAGCGTTTAGGCGAGTCTAGACACATTTAGGTGTTTGCCGTTTTTATGGCCAAAAGCTTCTATCCTGAATGCAATTCTTCTAGAGACTGTCTCTATCTGACTCGCTGCAACTTCTAATACACACTGTGAGAAGGTCAAAGTGTACAGTGCAGAGAAGTACAACAGAAACTGCATCTTATGGACAGACACCAGAGTCTGGTAGGATTCAGAAGAGAGGAACTGATAAATGTGGAATGATTAGATTTTGATCGAGAGTTTTTGTTTTCTGTAACGCAAGTGACAGGGCTCAAAACATTGTTTTTTTATTTTTTATTATTATTATTATTTATTTTCTTATTTTATTTTCCTGGAATTCTGCCGTCACTTCAACATGACTCATCCGGAACAATTGTTTGAGATCCTTTGTTGCCGCTTGGCAGAACAAAGCCTCTGTGTTATAATGGAGCCTCTCCGGCCCAATGAGGACAATTAGCCGCAGTGACGGCTCCTAAGAGCGCCTCTTATCTGTCTCATCTGAGCTCTGCTGAAGGAAAATGATGAGAATGTCTCCGGTTGGCTTTCCTTTTCTTTTTTTTTGAGCAGCGATGTTCACGGATGTCATATGTACTTCTGTAGGGGGACCGGGCCTCGGGACAATGATGTGAAAGTAAGCAGGCTGAAACAGTCAGTGGATGCTGTCCCGGCTAGGAGGGTTGGGGTTAATGCTCATCTCAGCCAATCAGGTTACCGGTAGCCAGAATCAGCCAACCTGATTTGCTGAGACGCCTGTCAGTCTTATACAAGGAGCGCATCCTTAGTGCGTTCCTTGTATAAGCTTCCGGGACCCGAGGGCTGTACTCGGAAGGCCTATCAGAGCCATTGGCTCTGATAGGCACTTCCGTACAGCCAACCAGCTGCCGTTATTCAGATGGCCGGACATGAGCGCCGACCATCTGAATAGAACAGCGGCAGCGGCGATAATAACATAGATTTGTGCAATGCATGAATCTATGTTATTAGACTCAGTGGCGGTGAGAGCCAGAGGGGGCGGCGCTCCAGCGCCCTCTATGGACGAACCGCCACTGACTGGCACAATGGTACTGAAAGGCCACAAGATTTGGTAATTTTGGCATTGCAATGATATGACCGGTGACGGTGGTATATTCCTGTCTTGAGTCCAACCTCAGTGTAGGCCCCTAGCTGAGTTTCAACCACAATACCCTCTGGCAGTTAGGGGGCAACTACATGCCCACATGTAAAACTGAGCCTCCATGATTAAGAAGAGTGAAATCCAATTAATAAATTGGATTTCCAGCCAGGAAATGGGGTGGGCTTTTTTTGACTTGCTGCATCCTCTAATGCACATTGTGAGAAGCCCACAGTGTGCGGTGAAATCTGAGTAAACCATTGCTGTACAGGAGAGGAGCCGGTACAACTGTGCAAGACTGAAGGGATGGATGGAGTTTGTTTTCCTGAATTCCTGTCTGCCAATAAATGTTTTCTGGTCCCAGCCTCACCATGTATGACGCTCACGTAGTAATGATGAATGATTGCTGTGGCAGCTGTCATGGCTCCTATCTTCTCTTCCCTCCAATCACTTCTCATCAGCTCTGCGGAACCAAACCGCACTTCCCCGCCATTAATATCTCCTGTGACAGCAGAACAAAGCCCAGAGATCTGCCGTATTTAGGGATATTGTATATATATATATATCTATTTCATTTCATAGAGATGTATTTCCTGCGCTGAATCTCAGAAACGCTTCCACAGCAGGACGCAGTTCTTCCACAAAAGAACCCAAATATGATTTTCTGAACCTACAATTAACCCCTTCCCTCCCTTTAAACAGTTCAGAACTACTTTCTTCATATTTAGAGCTTCACGTGCAGCTCCTGACATCACCAAATGGCTACAAATAAAAACAGCAACAGGATATAGTCAAATAGCTGGATTCAGGATGACGGGCGCATAGTTGCGACGGCGTAGCGCATGGCATTTACACTACGCCGCCGTAAGTTTGCAAGGCAAGTACTGTATTCACAAAGTACTTGCCTGCAAAGTTACGGTGGCGTAGCGTAAATGGGGCCGGCGTAAGCGCGCCTAATTCAAATGAGGATGTGGGGGGCGTGTTTTATGTATATAAAGTGTGACCTGACGTGATTGATGTTTTTTAAGAACGGCGCATGCGCCGTCCGTGTACATATCCCAGTGTGCATTGCGGCTAAGTACGCCGCACGGACCTATTGGTTTCGACGTGGACGTAAATTACGTCCAGCCCTATTCACAGACGACTTACGCAAACGACATAAAATTTTCAAATTTCGACACAGGAACGACGGCCATACTTAACATTGGCTACGCCACCTAGGGGGCATGTTTATCTTTAGGCGGCCTATCTCTTACGGAAACGGCGTATCTTTACTGCGACGGGCGGACGTACGTTCGTGAATAGGCATATCTACTGATTTACATATTCTACGCCAAACGCAATGGGAGCACCACCTAGCGGCCAGCCTAAATATTGCACCCTAAGATAGGACGGCGCAAGCCGTCGTATCTTAGATAGGTTTAAGTGTATCTCTGTTTGAGAAGAATACACTTAAACTTAGGACAGCGCAAATTCCGAGTTAGGTCGGCGTATCTACTGATACGCCGGTCTAACTCTTACTGAATCCAGCTAAAAGACTATGGGAATGATACATGAGATGGTCAGAGACTGCAGACACAATCCTAGAGATGGTCAGAGACTGTGGACATGATACAGGAGATGATCAGAGACTGTGCACATGATGGAAAAGAGGTAGGGTGGGGACAGGGGAATAGTTGCTGAGACTAGGCCTGAAACTACCCATCCAGTTGAATGAAGGGACTATCTCGGTACTGATAGAACACAATAAACATGATTATATAAAAAGATTCATTATAAATAAAATTGCAAAACAAGCAGATGTACACATCAACGATTGGTCAGGGTTTCGACTAGTTTCGCGGAATACCACTTCATCAGGAAAACCAATCTAAAAAATTTAATAATACAAAGAACATGTAATATGATTCAGCAATGTAGAGCATAAGAACAGTAATAGCTTACCCAGTGAGCAATTTGCTAAGGCGCGGAGCCGGGCGGCCCAAATGTTTCCCCCCACGGCGGACAAGGGGGTGTTTTGGTCGTGGAACTGTAGAGGGGGTTTGAGAGGAGAGGGGGAGGGGGAAAAAAGGGGGGGGAGAGAAAAAGGGGGGGAGAGAAAGAGGAGGGGGTTTTTGGAAAAGAAAGGGAAAAGGAAGAAAAGTTCACTCAACTACATAATAAGAGGAGTGGGGGAGAAAGAAAAGGAAGAGGAAAAAGGCAAAAAGAGAGAGAAGAAGAAAAAAGACAGAAAAAGAAGGGGGAAAAAAGGGGGGGAAGGAAGGAGGGAGAGGGAAAAAAAAGGGAAATGGAGGGAAAATGAAGAAGACAATTGAGAATTGTCAATTGGGGATACAAGCTTACCACGACAGTGGGATGCATGGGAGATGAGGGCCAAGGCATAGTGGGAAGCAGGACCCTGGTATGAGCAGGCATATCGGCAGGGTTAAGGATGGAGGACATGGGTTGATGAAATAGTATAAGGGGGTCAGGAAGGGTGCAGTGATAAGAGTGAAGTCCAAAAATGCTGGTAACAACCAGCATTGTGTCATCAAAGGAGGTATCCACATGCTGACAGATAGCACGGTAGTGCATGGACTGGGAAATAAAGTATGCTGCACCCATAGAAAATCCCCAGGTATACTGCCGATGGCCTCCGAAGCTGTCGCTGTCTAGCCCCAGGAGCCGCCAATAACAGACTGCATCGCATAGTTGCCAACATTTGAAAAAAAATTCCAGGGACACTTTGCAGCACAGCTATTAATTAATTACCACACTCACTTCCCCGAAGCTCCACCCAGACATGATACAAGACATGGTCACTGCAGACATGATGCTAGAGATGGTCAGAGACTGTGGACATAATACAAGAGCTGGTCAGAGACTACAGACATGGTACAAGAGATGGTAAGAGACTGCAGACATTAAACAAGAGATGGTCAGAGATTGTGGGAAAGATACAAGAGATGGTCAGAGACTGCGGACATCATAAAAGAGATGGTTAGAGACTGCAGACATGACACAAGAGATTGTCAGAGACTGTAGATATGATACAAAAGATGGTCAGAGACCATAGGGGGCGCTGAAGGGGTTAAGTGTGTCCTAGGGATGTGTTCTAACTGTAGGGGTGATGGGCTATGTGTGACAAGACACTGATCACCACTACCGATCACAGGGAATGGTGATCAATGTCCTGTGACTAGGCAGAACAGGGAAATGCTTGTTTACGGGCCTTAAAGGCGACATGTGTATACAGTATATATACGCCGATCTGCCCAGCCGTGACATTCTGCCGACGTATATAGTCGTGCAGCGGTCAGCAAGTGGTTAAACTTGAAGTGCCTATGCTGTTGTATAATATGACTTGTGAGCTGGGGTTCATCTTTAGGATGACAATGACTCCTTTACCGTCTCGGACCCTTGTGACTCAGTAAGAAGAGTTATCTGCAGAGAGATCGGCACACCTAGGAGAATATGAATTCTGAGCTGTATGATGGCGATGCCAGCGATGGGCTATAATAGTGTTCCGGAGATTCATGATCACTGCAGTAACGCATTAAATGCTCTTCACTGAGGAAAAGATTAAAGGGAGGTGTAGAGTTTGGCAGCCCTCCCTGGACCACGTACAAGGCCGAGTTTCCGGGAATCCACATGTTCTGTTCAGCAACTCTCCCGAAGGATTCAATACAGCAACCGAGTAATGAGTTATGTGGCTTTGAGTCTCAGCTCCACACTTCCGAAGTCTAAATTAAAGGAACGCCATTACCCAGATACAGAACAGACATGGACCTTTCAGCAAATCTTATAATGTAGGCCACCTGTAGCCAGGCCCGGATTTCCCACAAGGCCACTGAGGCCAGGCCTTGGGGCGGCAGGGCTCCAAGGGGCGGCAGTGGCATGGAGTCCCCTGATGCCCGGAACATACAGTTAAGGGCGGTAAGTTATGGTGGAATCTGCTCGCTCGTTAACAAGTGATTGTGGCGATGTCGCCGAAATACTTGTAAAATATGTGCTCCCGTCTGTCCTCCCCTCCCCCCCACCCCACATACCTCTCTCTGCTGGCTCTGTCTTCGGGACTCCATCCTCCCCCGGCCACCAAGTCTGTCTCCTGTACCTGCTGCCGATGTACACAGTGGGAGGGGAGAGTTGTGCTCTTCCCTTCTCAGCTGTGACAGGAGTTCAAGCACAGTGCTAGGACTCCTGTTTTGGAGGTGACAGGGTCAATAAAGAGAACATGTCACCTCCAATTGCTATCACACAAGAAATTGTTTTCTCCTGTGTGATAGCAAAAAAGTTAAGTAAAAAAAATTGATAACAAATAAATAAATAATAATTAAATTAATAAAATAAAAAAGTAAAGAATAACAAAAATAATAAGAAAATTATACAAAAATTCAAAAAAGTAAGCGACAAGCTACAAATAAATAAAAAAAGTGATAGAAAAGTAAAAAAACAAACAAAACATATTTGAACTAACCTTGCCGCACATTCTCCATTGATTTGGGGGGGGGGAGGGTTTTGGTTGGCGGAGAGGGGGTGCATTGTGGAACCTGGCCTTGGGGCGGCAGGGAGAGCAAATCCGGCCCTGCCTGTAGCACTACCCCCGTAGGAGCTGCTGGTTTAGATTTGCATGTTACCTCTAAGTTCGTTGTCCAGGGAAGAAAGTCTGTAGGAATTGGAATGTCCACACAAGATGTAAAACCTTCAACTGTAGGCTTTATTTTCACTGCATAAACTTTGAAGGAAGTAGAGAGTATAGAGAGAAGGGGAAGGTTCAGGTACGCGGTACAGAATGCCCCATCGATATTCACAGTTCAATATTCCGATGGTGTGTACAGGGCATTAAGCTGTCAGCATACCAAGACATTTTGGACAATTTCATGGTCCCAACTTTGTGGGAATAGTTAGGGATGACCCCTTCCTGTTCCAACATGACTGCGCACCAGTGCACAAAGCAAGGTCGGGGCGTGGCTTGGCGCGCGATGCGAATGGCAGCAGTGTAGAGGAGCTCCGACATTCCGTGGGGCCTGAGAGCTGAAATCGGCCGGATTTCTAAAGGATTATGTCCTCCCAACCCAAGAGAGGATCACACAACCGCTCCCTGCGATCCTTGAACACCCCTAAGAGGAAAATTACCCCAACGAACCTCAGCAAATTCTGCTTCAGCGGCAAAAGCAAGGCCTCCAAGATGGCGCCGCCGCTTAGGCTGAACATGATGGAGGACCTGGAGGATGATGAGGTCTCCCTCCCAGCGTCTGAGGACTCATCTAAAGGTACGGACCGGGCTGACATACCCCTGACCTACGCAGCAATGACAGACATTGCAGCGGATATAAAAAATTCCTTCACCATAGCCATCACAGACATTAAGGCTGAATTACTCAGGCTCTCAGAGCAGATGGCCGTGACGGAGCGCGCTGGCAAGAGGAGAGACAGGGCCCTGCTTAGACTTGATGACATCTCGGCGTCCCACTCACAACACCTGATTGACATGAACAGACAAATTGAGGATTTGGACAATAGGGGACGCAGACATAATATTAGGATAAGGGGGGTCCCAGAAACGGTAGTCCCCGAAGGCATACGACCGGCGCTATCCGCCATCTTCAACAACCTATTGGAAAGGCCAGAACAATCCCCCATCGAATTCGACCGCGCTCATAGAGCGCTAAGACCCAGGGTCCCAGATGATAATCCTCCCAGGGATATCATATGCTGCCTCCCAAACTTCGGCCTTAAGGAAGAAATACTGCTCAAGGCGAGGAATGCAGACCAGATCCAACATGGCGATGCTGCAATACAATTGTTCCAGGACCTCTCACCAATCACCCTTAGGAACAGGAGAGCACTGAAACCTCTCCTTGCCATCCTAAAAGAAAAGGGAATAACTTACCGGTGGAAGTTCCCGTTCGCTTTACAGGCCGCATACATGGGCAAACAACACCTGCTGAGAACCCCGGAGGATCTCCTGAAATTCTGCGAGGCTTTGCAGATTGCGCCTGTAGAGCTACCAGACTGGTATGCTGACTTCCTTCTACCACCCCTCATCAACAACCCACAGCACTCACCCGGTCCGCCATCACTCTTCTCCCCGAAGCAACAGAGAAGCCAACGTGGCAACTCCTACAGAAGATACAACGACTCCCCAGCAACTTCCAAAAGCTCACGGAGCCCCAGAGTGAAGGAAGCACAACGTCTGTAAAGAACCCGGATAACAGACCACCATCTCAAACAAGACAGAAACTTGCTCACATGTGGTAATAACGAGTCGAAAATATCCTTGACTCATCACTTTGAATCACAAGCTCAGCAGTTATGGGTCCAGTTTTTCACTCCCATCCTTACGTTCCCTATTCAAATGTTTCGTCTAGTTTTTTTTTTTTTTTTTATTACGGTTTTTTTTTTTTTTTGGGGTCCCTAGTGCCCCACTCAGCATATCACCTTATGCAGTTTTCTTCTTTTTTAATATTAATGCCAGAATGCATGGGATGATTCAACATGATAATAACCAGTAGATGGCACTATCTCTCCCGTCTCCAAGATCCATACATCAACGAACACTCTTGAACGGGACAGATCATCTGACAATCACCAACCCACCTCACCTCATCCGCCCACCTCTGCACAATATGCTGAACAGAGTAACACTCTAGAAGGACAAATCGAGCTATAACCGGCAACTAACCCTTTGCACCCCTACAGGTTTACCTTTGTTTCAATGCCCTTCTCTTCCAGGTCTTAACCTTGTTTTACAGAGAACAAACCAGCCGTGCAAGGAAAAAAGAGGACTTCCACACCAAGCCTGTCCAGCAGCTACTCAAAGAAGGACCGATACAACCCAACACCCCAGATAACATACATGTCCATAGATATGTTAATCGTGAGTAACCTGCTAACCTGTTGGACGCACACATGGCACATTGCACCCCTTCGGACAGACTATGAAGTTAATTTGAACGGGTGCTCACTTACTCTTTACATGTTTACGCGTACCCCGGTTATACCTGAAAAGGAAAGGATGTAGGCTGGGTACCTTTGCCCTTTATGATCGGGTTTACTTGATGAGATCTAACCCAGAACTGACTGCACCTTGAACTATACTAGCAAATATCCTGTTTGACTGTTACACAGGAAAAGTGGATCTTTCATTGTTTACCCTACAGTGGCAAGGGCCACAGGTGTTTTAAGGAGGACATTATCCTAAGCACCCTATATATTGTTGTTTTGATTCTTCATTATGTGCCTAGTTACAGTTTACCATAGCTACCAGGGTGGAGACCCCTTTTTTGTGCTTTGACAACACACCAAAAAATTCACGCATTAATGAAACGTGTCACAATTGAACTCTATCACACAACAGGCTCTAATTCCAATGTCCACCATGCATGATTCCCTATTTAACATCCTAAACAGGCAGCCTAGTAGACTAGTACGACCACATCAGGCACCCTCGAGGTGATCACTCCAGATATCCAGGTTAGTCCTTAGGCACGGGGATGACGGACACACATGACCCGCACACACTTAAATACCGGGTGGGAATCCAATTGAGAAGACAAACTACCAAACTATATGACCTGCCGCCCTATTTTATTTTATGTTAGGATGGAAAATCAGGTCTTAGCATTAATGCCTCTCATAATTGACCAATACTGTATACTAGAGGTTGTCATGAATCTCCACAGTGCTGGTGCACTATACTTCATAGATGTTACCCTGACTGAACTCACATTTGATACAGTTAGAGTCCTGAGTGTTCTATGAAAGCATTGGGTTCTTCCTCTTTGTTGTTTTCTTTCTTTTTCTTTGTTTTATGGTTCCGATTTTCAACCAAAACCTTCATCTTAGAGGTGAAACAGCCTCTAAAATAAACCATCAATGGTAATAGATATAAGTAATGACACTGAAGGAATAAGTGAAGGTATCCCCATAACTGACTCGAATACCACACCATTCCACACTGATTAAACCTAATCCCTAAGACAAGTAAATACTACTTTACACCTTGTTTCTTCAACACCTCAATTAAAGCCTACCCCTCTTCCTCTCACCTTCTCCCTACCGGCTTAAGTATACTAGAACTCCAACTATCTCACACACATACTTCTCAGGTCCCATGGCATCTCTCCACACATACAAAACCTAATTCTATATTACCGCATAGTCAACTTCAGGCATTGTCCATTCTCTATATAACAGAGAAGGATTTTGCCCTGAGGCGATTCGTGCGCGTGACTCCCACTCACCCCCAGGAGTATTTACTAGATCTTAATATTTAAGATACTAATTAACTCATCACCCTTAAGGTGTGAATCGAGTACAACTCATCCATACTTACTTTCTCCCCCCCCTAACCCTTTGATCCTAACACCCCTCCTATCCCCCTACCCTGTACCCCCCCCCCATCCTCCCTCCCCTCACCACACACATCACAGCTCCCCCTCCCCCAGATTACCACCACATAGAAGGCACTAAGTCCACAAAATGGCATACTCATTTCTAGGTAAGTCCCCCATGCTCATTTCACATAACATTAACGGCTTGAACATCCCCGAAAAAAGAACAAAACTACTGAGGGAACTCAAAAAAATCCGTCCCTCTGTGGTCTTCCTACAAGAGACCCACTTCAAAGGGCAGAACATCCCCAAAATCACGAACAATATCTTTACAAAAGCATATCACGCCACCAACTGCCTGGCCAAGACTAAAGGGGTATCTATCTTGCTCAATAAAGACGCACCTTTTGTTCTTCAACACCAAATTTCAGACCCAGAGGGACGTTATATTTTCTTAAAAGGCACATGGGGAGGCTCCCCGATCACTCTAGCAAACGTGTATTTCCCCAATGCAGCACACATCACATTTTGCCGTAAAATCATTGACGAACTTAAATGGTTTGCAGAGGGATGTATTGTTCTAGGGGGCGACTTCAACATTCCCCTCTCCCCACTTAAAGACACATCGAATGGCCACACGCACGTATCTTACAGGACACTGAAACGTATTAAAATACTGCTGCAATCTCTGACACTCGTCGACTCATGGAGATCGATAAATCCCTCAGAAAAAGACTACACTTTCTTTTCGCCACCCCACAAAAGATATTCCCGCATCGATATGATTTTCATCTCCCAAAGAGACCTGTGCAGGTTACTAAGAGCTGATATTGGCATAATCTCACTATCCGACCATGCCCCCACTGCCATCACACTACAACTCGGCCCACCTAAACGCTCCACTTTTAACTGGAGGCTTAATGCAACATTACTCACTGACCAAGAAATCAGAGACGACATACACCAAAAAATCACGACTTACTTCCAGACCAATCTTGACAATGACACAAACCCCCTAAATAACTGGGAAGCGCACAAAGCGGTAATAAGGGGTGAACTAATCAAATGGGGCTCCAGAAGAAAGAAGGATAGAGAGGGGGAAATTGCACGTCTTTCACACCAAATATCCAAATTAGAGACTCAACACAAGCAGTCCCTCTCGAAATCCGTAGAAGAAGAACTGCAAACTTGTAGGTCTTCACTGAAACAGATCCTTGACATTAAAATTAGAAAGGCCCTCTTTTTCCGGAAAAACATTTTCTATGAGCAAGGGGATAAAAGCGGGAAACTTCTTGCGAAAGCTCTTAAAGACGCACAATCAACGAACCTCGTTCACGCTATTAAAGATAACCAGGGGGTACTAAGTCATGACACAGAAAAGATTGCCAACCTTTTTTCAAAATTCTATAAAAAACTATATAACCTCCCCGATCAACACAAACCACATCACATCACAAACTCCAAAAAGGAAGCGATATCAGAATTCCTAAAAGATAGCAAACTCCCGACGCTCAAACAAGATGACACCTCCAAATTAGATGAACCAATCAATCTCATGGAGCTACAAGTAGCAATTAAAGATTTAAAAACAGGAAAAAGCCCAGGCCCGGACGGCTTTACGTCCCAATATTATAAGACATACATGAATACCCTTTGTAAACCCCTCCTCTCATCCTTTAACTACTTAGCAAAAAATAAACATAACTCTACCTCCTTTCTCATGGCCCATATTGCAGTGATACCTAAACCCGACAAAGACCATTCTGACTGTGCCAATTTCAGACCCATATCGTTATTAAACGTTGATTTAAAGCTTTTAACAAAAATCCTAGCTAACAGATTGAAACCCATACTTAACAAAATAATTGGCCCCGAACAAGTCGGCTTCATGCCGGGCAGAGAGGCACGAGACAATATTACAAAGGCACTCAACTTAATACATCACGCACGAATATCCAAGACCAATGGAATGTTACTATCGACTGACGCCGAAAAGGCCTTCGATAGAATATCCTGGGAATATATGTTCTCCACTTGTACGCACATAGGCCTAGGAGAAAGCATGTTGTCATGGTTGTCGGCCTTATACCAGCATCCTCAAGCCAGAATAAAAGTAAATAACACCCTATCTGACCCTATAGAGATACAAAATGGGACCCGTCAGGGATGCCCCCTTTCCCCCATTCTCTTTATTATCTCCCTGGAACCGCTGATCAGAGCAGTCAACCTGGCTACAGGCGTAAAAGGACTAAAGGTAGGCAAGAAAGAGTACAAAGTTGCGGCTTACGCAGACGATTTGCTGTTTTTTCTTACTAGTCCCTTCTTTTCAATCCCCAATCTACAGAAACTATTTGAAACATTCGGATATATCTCTAATTTCAAAATTAATAAATCTAAATCTGAAGCCCTTAACCTGACACTACCACATGACCAAATTACCCACCTGAAATCTAACCATGCTTTCCACTGGGTCCCCTCATCCCTAAAATATTTAGGAATAAACTTGACCAACAGTTTAGATATACTTTTCCAGGCCAATTATTCCCCACTACTTAAACAAGTTTCCAATGATCTCAATAAATGGACACCAAAATTATTTTCATGGTTCGGAAGAGCTTCAATTCTGAAGATGACAATCCTCCCTAGACTTCTGTACATTTTTAATGCCTTACCTATACACGTACCGAACTTATTTTTTACCAAATTACTTAGAATACAAAGAAGGTTTCTATGGGCTGACAAAAACCCAAGGATTAGCCTCTCATTACTAACACTACATAAATGCAGAGGTGGAATAGGACTCCCTGATTACAAGAAATATCACCAAGCATCGCATATCACTAGGATAATAGACTGGCACTGCCACAGCAAAGAAAAAGATTGGGTCCAACTAGAGAGGTACATAGCCCCACACCACACACTATTCTCCCCATGGGCCTCCCACTCAAAGATAAGCAAATCAATTAAAAACCCAATAATAGCAAACACACTCAAAATTTGGCATACGGTAACGGCAAAACATGGAATGTCCACGACACCGGGCCCCCTCACCCCGATCTTCGATAACCCGGATTTCCCCCCAGGTCTCCAAGGCAAAAAAATTCCAGACTTACTAGCCCTAAATTGCTTCTCCGGCACCACAGTCAAATCCCTAGACACAATGAGGGAGGAATTTGGTGATATGTGCCCAGGCCCTTGGCTATATCTACAACTGAAAAACTTCCTAGTTAACACCAGATCTATTCCCTCTTATAGCCGACCCCTAACTACCCTAGAAGACATCTGCTATAAAAGGCGACCAGTCCCACACGCTACATCTCTAGCTTATTCCTGGCTCATCCAACCAACGCAAGAAGGTACGAGCAAACACAAAATTAAATGGGAGAAGGATCTCGGTATTAGCATAGATGACAAACAATGGGAAAAAGCATGCATATGGTCACACAAGTGTTCTTTGAGCACAAGATATCAAGAGATTTCCTACAAAATACTAACACAGTGGTATATCACACCTCAAAGGGCCAAAAAATGGTTTGAGACGGCATCAGACACATGCTGGCGCTGCGGTAAGGGCACAGGCACCTTCTTGCACATTTGGTGGGATTGTCCCGTAATTTCAGCCTACTGGAAACAGGTGACTGACTGGATCAGGCACATCACGGAAACAAAAATCACATTAGACGCAGCCGCATGCCTGATTCACATCAACCACCTACCCATTAGCAAATACAAAAGGTCCCTTACCAGACACCTACTGAATGCCGCTAAAACCCTCATCCCTGTATATTGGAAGTCAACCCAGATACCTAAGATCAAAGAATGGTTGGATAGAATCACTTACATTTACAAAATGGAGGAAATTCTGGCCATGAAAACTGAAAATAGCACGAAATTCAACGAGCTTTGGCAACCATGGTTCTTGTTTACCTACTCTGCTGAATACCAGTCCCTATGCAATTAATTATCTTGCACCCTCCCTACTTGTATGTCTTGACTGACATGCTCACTCCGACGAACACACATCCAATCCTGTACTAAGAAGCTGAAATAAGTACCACCCGTACTGCCCTGGACACACCCTATACTCACCCGTCGATAGACTTACCAATGCCTTCAATTTTGCAACCCCTACCCACACCTCTCCCCATCCCCCCCCTCCTTTCTTCCCCCTCACCCTTTACCCACCTACCCCCCCTCCCACTTACAAACTATTATTATATGTATTAAATTATCTGAATGTAATTTACCAACTTTGGCTAAATTTTACTGTTCGCAGACATTTATTGTTATCAGTACTTGTTTTGTACCCTGCATAATCCATGTAATGGAACTGTCCCTTTACTTGCTATGTTTATTATCTCTAAATAAAAACCTTTGATTGTGAAAAAAAAAAAAAAAAAAAAAGCAAGGTCTATAAAGACATGGATGAGCGAGTTTGGGGTGAAGGAACTTGGCAGTCCTGATCTCAACCCGACAGAACACCTTTGGGATGAATTAGAGTGGAGACTGCGAGGCCAGGCCTTCTTGTTCAACATCAGTGCCTGACCTCACAAACGGAACAAGAGTCGATACACTCGACGCCGGAGTCGAGGTACTAGGCCTGTATCTTCTAGTAGTGGCCAGGCCCGGACTGGGACAAAAAATAGGCCCGGGCATTTTAGACTGAGCAGCCCGGGGGGGGACGACACGCGGCGGGGGTTAATGATGGAATGCCCACACAGAGAGAAATCACTCCACATTGCTGGAACAGAGAGAAATGGTTCGACATTTCCCATTGTTGTACTGAAGTCAGTTGATAGATCGGAGTCTGTATAACCAGTCTGCACATTGGTAGATTGAAATTTCTGCTGAACTGGCAGAATTTCAATCTATTTATGATGGCCTAAGTCCACCAGTCTCTGAGTTTAATAATATCCTCAAATCTTCTGAAAGGGGTTCTCAACTTAGGTTTAGAAATTCACTTTGAACTCCACCTTATTTCCAGAACTCTCATTATGTATTAGATGTGCAAAGAATAAGGTGAGAGAACATCTAATACCTATAAAGAGTAATGAAAATAAGGTGGAGTACAAAGTGAAATATCTGGAGGGACTGGCTGAGGTTAAAACAGGCAGGGAGGAAATTAGGCATCACCTCCTTACTGTCTGTCAAATGCCTCTGAAAAGTGACATGAGAATTGATAACTTTTCAGTGGAGTATCTGTGAGTGCAAGCCTTTTGGCTCACACTGGTGCTCAACATTTTTTTGGGGGGAAGCAATCAAACTGAACAAAAACATCAAATGCAGCCACTGTGCCCCATTATATGCAGCCACTGTGCCCCATCAAATGCAGCCACTGTGCCCCATCAAATGCAGCCACTGTGCCCCATTATATGCAGCCACTGTGCCCCATTATATGCAGCCACTGTGCCCATCAAATGCAGCCACTTTGTCCCATCAAATGCAGCCACTGTGCCCCATCAAATGCAGCCACTGTGCCCCATCAAATGCAGCCACTGTGCCCCATCAAATGCAGCCACTTTGCCCCATCAAATGCAGCCACTGTGCCCCATCAAATGCAGCTATTGTGTCACATCAAATGCAGCCACTGTGCCCCATCAAATGCAGTATAGGCGTTTTTAAAGGTGACCTATTTTTTTACATTAGAAATCTCAAAAATGATGGCAAATTATGAAAAACCATAAAAAAATGTAATTGCTTGCATTGCATTGTGGACAATCCACAACTTGTGGCAGGTGACGTGGCCAGGTGACGTGGCCAGTGGACAATCCACAACTTGTGGCAGGTGACACGGCCAGGTGACGTGGCAAGTGGACAATCCACAACTTGTGGTAGGTGACGTGGCCAGGTGATGTGGCAGGTGACGTGGCCAGGTCCTGTGGCCAGTGGACAATCCACAACTTGTGGCAGGTAACATGGCCAGGTGACGTGGCAAATGTACAATCCACAACTTGTGGTAGGTGACGTGGCAGATGACGTGGCCAGGTCACGTGGCCATTGGACAATCCACAACTTGTGGCAGGTGACATGGCCAGGTAATGTGGCAGGTGACGTGGCCAGGTCATGTGGCAAGTGGACAATCCACAACTTGTGGCAGGTGACATGGCCAGGTGACGTGGCAGGTGATGTGGCCAGGTGACATGGCAAGTGGACAATCCACAACTTGTGGCAGGTGACATGGCCAGGTGACGTGGCAGGTGATGTGGCCAGGTGAAATGGCCTGGTGATATGGCAAGTGGACAATCCACAACTTTTGGCAGGTGACGTGGCAAGTGACGTGCCAGGTGATGTGGCAAGTGAACAATCCACAACTTTTGGCAGGTGACGTGCCAGGTGATGTGAACAGGTGATGTGGCAGGTGACGTGGCAATTGGACAATCTGAATCTTGTGGCAGGTAACGTGGCAAGTGGACAATCCACAACTTGTGGCAGGTGACATGGCCAGGTGATTTGGCAAGTGGATAATCCACAACTTGTGGCAGGTGACGTGGCAAGTGGACAATCCACAACTTGTGGCAGGTGTCATGGTCAGGTGGTGTGGCAAGTGGACAATTCACAACTTGTGGCAGGTGACGTGGACAGTTGACGTGGCAGGTGACGTGGCCAGTTGACGTGGCCAGTGGACAATCCACAACTTGTGGCCAGTGATGTGGCCAGGTGACATGGCAGGTGACATGGCCAGGTGATGTGGCAAGTGGACAATCCACAACTTGTGGCAGGTGACGTGGCCAGGTGATTTGGCAAGTGGATAATCCACTTGTGGCAGGGACGTGACAAGTGGACAATCCACAACTTGTGGCAGGTGACATGGCCAGTTGACGTGGCAGGTGACGTGGCCAGTGGACAATCCACAACTTGTGGCAGGTGACGTGGCCAGGTGATGTGGCAGGTGACGTGGCAGGTGACGTGGCCAGGTGACATGGCAAGTGGACAATCCACAACTTGTGGCAGGTGACGTGGCCAGGTGACGTGGCCAGTGGACAATCCACAACTTGTGGCAGGTGGCGTGGCCAGGTGACATGGCAGATGACGTGGCAAGTGGACAATACACAACATGAGGCAGGTGACGTGGCAATTGGACAATCCACAACTTGTGGCAGGTGACGTGGCCAGTTGACGTGGCAGGTGACGTGGCCAGTGGACAATCCACAACTTGTGGCAGGTGACGTGGCCAGGTGAAGTGGCAGGTGACGTGGCCAGGTGACATGGCTAGGTGACATGGCGAGAGGACAATCCACAACTTGTGGCAGGTGACGTGGCCAGGTGACGTGGCCAGTGGACAATCCACAACTTGTGGCAGGTGGCGTGGCCAGGTGACATGGCAGATGACATGGCAAGAGGACAATACACAACTTGAAGCAGGTGACGTGGCAAGTGGACAATCCACAACTTGTGGTAGGTGACATAACCAGGTGATGTGGCAGGTGACGTGGCCAGGTGACGTGGCCAGTGGACAATCCACAACTTGTGGCAGGTGACGTGGCCAGGTGACATGGCAGGTGATGTGGCCAGGTGACGTGGCAGGTAATGTGGCCAGGTGACATGGCAAGTGGACAATCCACAACTTGTGGCAGGTAACGTGGCCAGGTGACATGGCAGGTGACGTGGCCAGGTGACGTGGCCAGTGGACAATCCACAACTTGTGGCAGGTGACGTGGCCAGGTGATTTGGCAAGTGCATAATCCACTTGTGGCAGGTGACGTGGCAAGTGGACAATCCACAACTTGTGGCAGGTGTCGTGGTCAGGTGACGTGGCAAGTGGACAATCCACAACTTGTGGCAGGTGACGTGGCCAGTTGACGTGGCAGGTGACGTGGCCAGGTGACATGGCAGGTGACGTGGCAGGTAATGTGGCCAGGTGACATGGCAAGTGGACAATCCACAACTTGTGGCAGGTACCGTGGCCAGGTGACATGGCAGGTGACGTGGCCAGGTGACGTGGCCAGTGGACAATCCACAACTTGTGGCAGGTGACGTGGCCAGGTGATTTGGCAAGTGCATAATCCACTTGTGGCAGGTGACGTGGCAAGTGGACAATCCACAACTTGTGGCAGGTGTCGTGGTCAGGTGACGTGGCAAGTGGACAATCCACAACTTGTGGCAGTTGACGTGGCAGGTGACGTGGCCAGTGGACAATCCACAACTTGTGGCAGGTGATGTGGCCAGGTGACGTGGCAGGTGATGTGGCCAGGTGACGTGGCCAGTGGACAATCCACAACTTGTGGCAGGTGACGTGACCAGGTGACATGGCAGGTGACGTGGCCAGTGGACAATCCACAACTTGTGGCAGGTGGCGCACTCGGCCAGCTCAGTGGCCTTTTTGCAGGACATTAGAGCAGCCCAGGGGGCAAATGCATTCTTACAACCCAGCCCAGTCCGCCCCAAGGGCCTTGGTACACCTCTGGGTAGAAGTGACATGCGGGCCGCCGAGGGCCGTTCGCGGGCCGCAAACGGCCCGCGGGCCGCCAAGGGCCATTCGCGGGCCGCTATTGGCCCGCGGGCCGCCACAGCCCACCGGGCATATGCCCGGTATGCCCTATGGCCAGTCCGGGCCTGGTAGTGGCATATTTAGCTCTCTTAAAAACTTGTGCGGAGCTGGTAGCTTTCCTTTTCATAGGAGGCATGCTGTCCATACTGAGAAATAGAAATGAATGAAACATACATCCGGACTTGCCTCTTATAAACGGTAAGCTCCACCCAGAAACTCAATGCAATACCGTTGTTAACCACAACGTGAAGTGCGCCCTGTTGACACAGCGCACGACGTCTCTGCCTAGTAATATTAAACAGAGACTAAGAAGGAGAGAAAGAGAGGGCTACGCCCAAAACAAGAATTTATGACTCATACGTCACTGGTTACACTGCATTCCACACATTCCTTTCTATAAATACATGTGCGTGTAAAGACAGGTGTCCCAATACTTTTGACAATATAGTGTGATGGACTTGAAACTAAAATGAAAATTTTATGTTATTAATTAGAACTATTAAAGTGTTTTTCGGTTTATATTTCTTTAATTTCGGTTAATATTTCCATATTTACTTTTGTATATGCATATGTATGTATGAGAATGATCAATCCTGCTTATTTTCCTTGATAAAGATTTTGTCAGATATCAGGAATGATATATAATGGTTCTTAAAGTTATAAGTACATCTTGGAACTTAAGGTTGAATATACAAGGACATGTTATTAAGAACAGATGTAATCCTCCCCACTCTCCACTCTAAGCTCTCACTCCCAAGCCTTTCCTGGACGCTTCATTTTGGAGTAGCAACTGTGGACTTTTCTATAGGAAGTCACCCTTCCCCCATGCTCCTGTCTTTTACAGACCCCAAAAGGAATTCTATGTAAACTGGTCTGCTTTATTGAGAGAACGTTTATGTCACGTGGATTTTCAAGAAGAACATGAAATAAGAAACCATCCCTTATATGAACTGGCCAATGACAGCCTCACAAGGGGGTGGGTGAAATGGGTGTGAATTGTGTGGGTTGACGAATGAGAATGCATTTTTGTAATGTTGAATTTTTAATAAAGCTAAAGAGAGGAGGATTTCTCCTTCCTGTTTTGGGATCGAAGCCGATAGGTGAGCATGTAGTCTGTTTTTGATTGCATTTGTTTCACCCATAGTAATTTGGGTCTTCCCGCAGAAATGGATAGCCCTGAGTTTATCAGGATATCAATTAAGTAATGAGTCTACATCAATAGTGTATGTTCATAAGCTAAACAAAAAATACATAAAATTGTGGTCATAGTATCTGAGAAGTCTGCAGATTCCCTTCAAAAAGAGAATCAGAATACTTGCCATTGGACTGTGTGTATTGCACGTCATCTCTGCCCTTTTAGTAAAGTGCTTGGAAACGGCGTGCGTTTTTCTCTCCGCATATCTTGAATACAAACAACCCATATTCAATAGGGGGATGCATCAAAAAAACATTTAATAAAGGAATTCAATAATCCAAGGACCCAGGACTGTGCCTGGATGAAAAATACCATACTAAAATATGCACACTAAATCCATCACTTATCCGCTTGCAGATGGCAATCTCTTACACATCCAGCAAGGGGGTTTAACAATGTATTAATTATTGAATGGGAAGTCTACGTTGCAAGTTACTTTAAAATGAGAGTCTAGCAAGAATTGGTACAGGAAGTATGATGTGCAGCAGAATATTCTTCCCCTAGGGATTGTTCAGTATTACAAAGTCACGTTGATGTGCAGCATACTTCCAATTTTACCCCTTCAAATATGAAAGACAAAAACATAAATTAAGTATATGATTTGACACATGTCATTTCTTTATTGTACATATTATTTTTCCATATGTTGAATTACTTACGTGCTTCAGCAGGTACAGTACTTTATGCACCGAAACATAGAATTTCACGTAATCACTTACATGTATGATGCAGGTGTAAATCCTTATACTGACATAGAAATTCAATCTTGAAACTTATGCAAAGCAGGTAGAATCCAGGAGCACTCAAAGTATATTCAATCTTTATTTGCAGTTCTTACAAAGGCTAAAAGCAATTAAAAGTTATAAAATGAAAGTTTTTTGTGCAGCTTGCACGCTTTCTCAAGGCCTTGAAGGCCTTGAGAAAGCATTCAGGCTGCACAAGAAATGGCCATTGATAAGAAAAGCCTTGAAGTATAGAAGGCCTAGTTTAAAGCATGCAAGCTGAATGAGAATCGGTTGTTGGTTGGAAGGCCTTGGAAAAGCATTCAAGCTGCCCAAGAAACAGTCATTGGCAAGAAGGCTTTGAAACATAGAAAGCTTAGTCCATAGGGCGCAAGCAGAATCAGAACCTGGAAGGCTGGAAAATCTTCAGAATGTGTGCAATCCACACAAGAACTGGCCATCGGCCCAAAGGCCTTGAAGCATAGAAGCTCTAATTAAAAGCGTGCAAGATGAATGAAAATTAGTTGTTGGCCAGAAGCCCTTGTAAAAGCGTTCAAGCTTCTCAAGAAATGGTCACTGTGCTGAAGGCCTCGTAGAATAGAAGGCTTAGTTTAAAGCATATAAGCTTATTAAGGATTGGTCATTGGGGAAGACCTTGAAAAAGTGTGGAAGCTGCAAATAAATGTCATTGGCCTGAAGGCCTTGAAGCCTAGAAGGTCAAGTTAAATGCATGCAAACCGAATGAGCATCAGTCAATGGCAGGAAGGTCTTGACAAAATGTGTGTAAGCTGTACAATAAATGGTCATTGGCCTAAAGGGCTTAAAGCAGGGGTCTTCAAACTACGGCCCTCCAGTTGTTCAGGAACTACAATTCCCATCATGCCTTGTCATGTCTGTGAATGTCAGAGTTGTACAATGCCTCATGGGATGTGTAGTTCCGCAACAGCTGGAGGGCCATAGTTTGAGGATCCCTGGCTTAAAGCATAGAAGGCTTAGTTGAAAGCATGCAAGCGTGCAAGCTGATTGAGATTGGGCCTTTGGCCTGAAGGCCTTAAAAAAATGTGCCAGCTGCAAAGAATTAGGGTTGGCCTGAAGGCCTTGAAGCATTTAAGGCCTAGTTTAAAGCATGCAAGCTGAATGAAAATTGGTTGTTGGTTGGAAGGCCTTGGAAAAGGATTCAAGCTGCCCAAGAAACAGTTATTGGCAAGAAGCCTTTGAAACATAGAAGCTTAGTCAATAGGGCGCAAGCAGAATGAGAACCTGTCATTGGCTGGAAAACCTTTATAAAGTGTGCAATCCACACAAGAACTGGCCATCAGCCCAAAGGCCTTGAAGCATAGAAGGCCCAATTAAAAGTGTGCAAGATGAATGAGAATTAGTTGTTGGCCAGAAGACCTTGTAAAAGCTTCTCAAGAAATGGTCACTGTGCTGAAGGCCTCGTAGAATAGAAAGCATACAAGCTTATTAAGGATTGGTCATTGGGGAAGACCTTCAAAAGGTGTGGAAGCTACAAAGAAATGTCATTGGCCTGAAGGCCTTGAAGCATAGAAGGCCAAGTTAAATGCGTGCAAACCGACTGAGAATCAGTCATTGGCAGGAAGGTCTTGAGAAAGTGGGTAAGCTGCACAAGAAATGGTCATTGGCCTGAAGGGCTTAAAGCATAGAAGGCTTATTTGAAAGCATGCAAGTGTGCAAGCTGATTAAGAATTGGCCTGAAGGCCTTAAAAAAGTGTGCAAGCTGCAACAAATTAGGGTTGGCCTGAAGGCCTTAAAATCATAGAAGGTCTAGTTGAAAGCGTGCAAGCCGAATGAGAATCAGTCAATGGCTTTGAAAAAGCTTGTAAGCTGCATAACAAATGGTTGTTGGCTGAAAGGCCTTAAAGCACAGAAGTCTTTTTTTGAGGTGTGCAAGCTGCATGAGAATTAGTAATTGGCTGGAAGGCCTTGAGAAAGCAAGCACGGTGCACAAGAAAAGGCCATTGGTCTGAAGGTCTTAGAAAATAAAAGGGTTAGTTGAAAGCATGCAAGCTGCAAGTGAATGTATTGTTGGCATAGGTGTGCGCAGCCTATTGCATTAGGGTGTGCACCCCAAAATTGAAACATACATATGTGTGTGTGTGTGTGTGTATATGTATATATGTATATATATATAGCAGCAGGGCAATAGACAGTGTCAGTAGAGCAGAGATTGGTGTTAGTAGTTTATCTTTATTTTTTTATTTATTTTACTTATCATTTATTTTACATTTTTTACCATATTTTTTTACGATCATTTTTTTTTCTTACAGTTATATTAGGAGCCCCATTGGAGGGCTTTGGTGAAATATTAGGGGACTAAACAGACCCCTGATGTCTCACTTTTGAGACAGAGAAAGGGTCTGAGGACAGAGATTCCCCTGTCCCTTTCTCTGCAGCCAAGCAGCAGGGGGAATCTGCTCAGAACAGGGTAATTAGGGTGTGCCCAGGCACACCTGGCACACTATGTGTGCACGCCTATGATTGTTGGCCAAAATGCCCTGAGAAAGCATGCAAACTGCTCAATAAATGGTCATTGGCCAAAAGTCCTTGAAGTATTAATGGCTTAGCTGAAAGTGTGCCAGCATAAGGATTGCTTGTTGGTCGGAAAGTCTTGAAAAAGCATGTGATCATTTTTAACTCTTTTGAGCCTTTCCGAGAGTTACAAATATATATATATTTTTTTTTATAAAAATGAGGTGCTACTGGATTTTACCTTCTTTGTATAAGTTACACTATTTTGTATCACCTGTCATGTGGGGGGCTAGGTGGATAGGAGAGTGGGATCTGCCAGCACAAATCCAATGCATGCTCTCAGACACCTGACCATTGCACTTACCCATATGGCCTAAAATATGTGGACTTCCCTTAAAAATGACTTTTGGACAATTGTTCTCTTCAAACCGTATGGAAACAGTTTGAGGAAAGTATTTTTCTGCTTCAGCATGACTGGGTCCCAGTGTTAAAAGCCAGCTTGATAAAGACATGGTTTGAGCAGTTTGCTGTGAAGGAATTCATGTTTGCTGGACAGAACCCTGACCTCAACCCCAAACACCTTTGCAATGAATCAGAGCTCAGAATAAGAACCAGGCCTTCATGTTGGGACACAAATTCACACAGGCACACTCAAAATCTTATGGAAAGAAGAGTGGAAGCAACAAAAGAAGGCCAACTCCATAATAATGGCCATGGTTTTGGAATGTAATGTCTGACAAGGTATGGGTATGATGGTCAGGGGACCACATAATGTTCTTGACTTAGAATGAAAAGAACACAAAGGTCCTGCCAGCCTCTGTGAACGTCTTAGGCCCTGTACACACGACCGAACATGTCTGCTGAAACTGGTCCGCGGACCAGTTTCAGCAGACATGTTCGGTCGTGTGTACGGCCGATCGGACAGGATTCCAGCGTACATTTGCCCGCCAGACCGTTTTCGAGCGGGAAAATGTTTTTAAACATGTTTAGAAACATGCCCGCTGGAATCCTGTCCGTCGGACATGTTCGGTCGTCTGTACAGACTTACTGTACATGTACGAGCGCCCGCCATCCCTCGCATGCGTCGAATGACTTTGACGCAGGCGTGGAAGCATTGAACTTCCAGGGCCGCGTCATCGTCGCGGCGACGGCGCGGCCTCGTCACCGCGTATCGTGTACGCACGAATTTCTGTATGATGGTGTGTACAGCCATCATACAGAAATCTCTGGGCGGGCATGTCCGCTGAAAACGGTCCGGCGGACCGTTTTCATCGTTCATGTTTGCCCGTGTGTACGAGGCCTTATATGTAATATGAAAAACAAAGACAATGATTTGACTTGTCATTTATATATTGTGCATATTATTTTTCCATATGATTAATTACTTAGGTGCCTCAGCAGATACAGTATTATATGCATGAGGATATAGAATTTCACTTAATCACTTATGATACAGGTATAAATCCCTGTGCCGAAATGGAAATGAAATCTTGAAACTTATGCAAAGCAGGTAGAATCCAGGAGCACTCACAGCATATTCATTTTTTATTTGCAGATCTTACAAAGGCTAAGAACACTTAAAAGTTATAAAACTACAATTTCTTGTTCAGCTTGCTTGCTTTCTCAAGGCCTTGTTAAGAAGGCCTTGAATAGGGATGAGCACCCCCGCGTTCGGTTCGCACCAGAACCTTCAAACGGACCGAACGTTCGCGCGAACATTTAGAACCCCATTGACGTCAATGGGACTCGAACGTTCGAATTCAAAAGTGCTCATTTAAAAGCCCCATATGCAAGTTATTGTCGGAAAACGTCTTTGAGAACCTGGGTCTTGCCCCAGGGGAACATGTATCAATGGAAAAAAGTTTTAAAAACTGTCGTTTTTTCTGGAGCGGTGATTTTAATGATGCAGCATCATTAAAAACACTGCTCCAGAAAAAAACGACCATTTAAAAAAAAAAAAATTCCATTGATACATGTTCCCTGGGGCAACACCCGGGTTCTCAAAGACGTTTTCACAGGCATACTATAGACACCCAGCAGGTACAATATTTAAAGGAATTTATTTTATTTCATTATTTAAGCATCATGATGCTTAAATAAAAAAAAAAAAAAAATTGCTTTAAATATTGTACCTATTTCTTGCCCAAATTAATGTTCGTCCCCTCCCCTTTTTGTAATGCATATAATTGTCTTAATATTATCAGGAAAGTCAGAGAATGATTTCAGATACACCGTGTTTCTGTGTCTTACTATTCCTGTACTGAAATCTCTCTCAACGGGGGGCCACCCGAACAAACACACTGGGACTGCCTAAAGTCAATCAGCGCCAGTCTGCACCCCTACAGTTCCCTGGGTAAAAACATACCACATTATGCATAATAATTACAATTCTTTTGATTTTTTTTATTGATTTTGTTCTCATATTGCTGTTTTATGACAACTTATTCCTCAGCCTCACAGCTCTTCCTGTAACCGATCCCTTCCTAAGCTGATGATTAAATATCTGTTCCTTCATACACAGCTAATGTGATAAAATTTTCATGTGCTGAATCTATATACTGACCCTAGGATATAGACCTGCATGATGAATACATCACCTCTGCACCGTCCTTTTTTTTTTACTTCATTGCTAAGCTAGAAATGTTTCCAGTCATTTCAACCCCATCCCATCCTTAATTTGTTCTGTACACCTCACTGATGGAATTAAGTACAATAAAATTGGACCATTCAATACCGATAAAAGTCTTCATGACTAAATTCCAGACATGCCACAATATAGAACAGCCAAAGAAATTGGTGCATCTCATAAAATTAGAATACCATGAAAAAGTAAATTTATTTCAGTAATTCATTTCAAAAAGTGAAACTCATCTATTTTATATACAGTAGATACGTTACACACAGAGTGATGTATTTCAAGCATTTCTTTCTTTTCATTTTGATGATTATTGCTTACAGATAGTGAAAACCCAAAATGTTGTATCTCAGAAAATGAAAATATTACATAAGACCAATAAAAAAAAAAGATTTTTAATACAGAAATGTTGGCTTAATGAAAAGTATATCCATGTACAGTATAGTATGTCCTTAATACTTGTTCAGGGCTCCTTTTGCATAAGTTAGGGCATCAATGTGGTGTGGCATGGAGTTGATCAGCCTATGGCACTGCTGAGGTGTTATGGAAGCTCAGGTTGCTTTGATAGTGACCTTCACCTCCTCTGCATTTTTGGGTCTGGTGTCTCATCTTCCTCTTGACAATACCCACAGATTTTCTATGGGGTTTAGGTCAGGCAAGTTTGCTGGCCAATTATGCACAATAATTCCATGATCATAGAACCAGGTATTGGTACTTTTGGCAGTGTGGGCGGTGCCATGTCCAGCTGGAAAAATGAAATCAGCATCTCCATAAAGCACTGACTTTGGACTTAAAGTGGAGTTCCACCCATTTTTTTATGTTTGTCTGTGCTGCATGCCCTAATCTCATAGTGTTCAGAATGGACAATTTTTATTTATTTTGTTGCTTGTAAATACCTTTATTTTGTAGTCCTTCATTACTTCCTCCTCCTTATTAGCCTAGGCTATTAAGTCACAAGGCTATTCGCAAGGGTTTCTGGGAAAGGCATCATGTATCCCAGTAGTCCTTGCAAATAAACCTGACTGAAACCTATTACATCGCTTGTGCAGCACTGAGCATGTGCAAGATCTGCAAGGCTGAAATCCAGGAAGTCATACAGTCTGGCTTCATGATGCCCACACTTAAGATGGCCACGGTCTATTTCTAGATTATAAACAAACTAAATGCTCTAACAACCTAACAAAACGGACCTTAGTTTTCAGACTAACTTTACTAGACTACATTAAGCTTGTGTATTACAGGGGTATTTAGATTTAAAAAGTGAAATTGTGGGTGGAACTCCCCTTTAATACGACACAGTGGACCAAGACCAGCAGATGTGTGCCTCTCCCTTCTTCCTCCAGACTTTGGGACCTTGATTTCCAGATGAAATGCAACATTTTCTACATTCAGTGATGTAAAATAAATAAGAGAAAATATATATTTTTTTTAAGTGCCCGTCCCTCCGTGCTCGCGAGCAAAAGCGAACGCATGCATAATGCATACATAAGTCGCGTTCACATATGTAAACAGTGTTTAAACCACACATGTGAGATATCGCCATGATCATTAGAGTGAGAGCAATAATTCTAATTCTGGCTCCTAGTCGGTGCGCAGGCGCCGTATAGAGCAAACTCGCAGCTCTGCATGTTCGGCTTTTTTCGGAAACGCTGTGACGCACTGACGGGGACGGGGCCTTATCTGCCGGGGTAAACTTTTTCTGAAAGGACGTCAATCATCTGGGCGACCTCCCAGAGGACATTCCTCCTCAGCATAGAAAGAAGTATAAAGAAGTTGGTCTGATATAGATGTTATTTGGGTGAACCTCCGCTTTAACTGGCTAATATAAAAACATATGTTTGATGACAGGTCCACTTTAAGAAAACAAAGCCGGCATAGAAGATCTGTTGTAAGAAGGAAGTGATGTGAAGTTGAACGGGCTGCTTTATTCTGCTGCTCGGGAGACTATAAGGGGGAGACGTTTATAACAAAATGTTGAGTTTTTGGCCCGGACTCCTCTCTAATTTTATGGGATGATATTTCCCAGATTGTTACAGCACGGCGTATAATTTTTCCATCATTTTCGGCTCTTGCGAGGGATCTTCGACTTATTGCTATGAAATTGCTGCTGAGGGCGACAACCTGCGAGCGCATCTAGAATCCTGATTGGGTCATTCTACAACCTGGAATCCATAAAGCCAAAAAAATGTTATATTGCATGTGATCACTTGCTTACATTTCCTTCTCTTTGGCTTTTTTTTTTTTCCCTCTGTTTTCACCTGGTGATCTGGCCAGTAACACAACTGTATTACAGCATCTTGCTCTGGATGAAAGAGCACAGGAGATGCAGCGCATTGTCAGTCTGGGGGAGGGAAATGTTAGATGTACTAGCAGATTTATATACACTAACAAACTGAAGCCAAACACCAGCTAATATTTTAGTATCAAAAACTAACATCACTCCATTGCCACATCCGCAACTATAATATCCATATATGTATACATTCATCATGTATAAGTACGTGTACAAAAGGTGTCTCCCGTTGGGGTGGCACCAGGGCAACAGAACAGATCAGAGCAGTCTAATACCCACATGGGCAAATGTGAACAAGAAACTAAATAAAAGAATATAAACAAACAGAAAAGATGTCTATAAGTGGTCACAGAATGTACAAAAATTGCCACCTTCAACAATCACTGACACTCAGTGGCGTAGAGTGGGCGCATATTTATGCTGGACACATTTGGCGCTCCCATTGACTTTCTATTCAAATATGCAAATGAGGGAGATACGGCGATTCCCGAACGTACGTGCGCCTGACGCAGTGCGCGTAAAGTCATATGTCCGGCGTAAAGTTATGCCCCATAAACGAGGGGTAACTCAGCAGCATCCATGCAAAGGGCTGCACCAGGGAACCCAAGCCGGCGTAATTTACGTTGGACGTGGGTCTGGCTGGGCGTAGGTTACACTAACGGCGTACACAGTGATCCGGCGTAGCATAGGCATTTGTTCCAAAGTGGTTGTGAGCATGCGCACGGGGATGCGTCCACGGTCCAGTGCATGCTCAATTAGTTTTAAGTACTTTTCTGGCGCTCGGCCCATCATTTGCATGGGGTCACGCCTCATTTGCATGGCTCATGCCCACTTCCACCTACGCCGGCTTACGCCTGAGAAACCCAGCGCAGTTTTGGGAGCACTGGCTTTGTGAATTCCGTGCTTGCCTCTCTGCGCTGCATTGGCGTAGCGTATATTATTTGCGCTACGGCGGCGTAATGTGTGCCCGCTCTCTGTGAATCCGGACCATTGTTTTTTTTCCAAAATTGTCGCTCTATTTTTGTTTATAGTGCAAAAAATAAAAACCGCAGAGGTGATCAAATACCACCAAAAGAAAGCTGGGAAAAAAAGGACGTCAAATTTGTTTGGGAGCCACGTCGGAAGACCGCGCAATTGTCAGTTAAAGCGACGCAGTGCCAAATCGCAAAAAGTGGCCCGGTCATATGGCAGCCAAATCCTCCGGGACTGATGTGGCTGCAAAGAGTAGGGTAAGGTGACCAGATTTTTTAAATGAAATCCGGGGACATATTTTTTCTTTACTAGTAATGGCAACAATCAGCGACTCTCTGCCCGTCGCCGCCCGCCTCACAGCCTCTCAAGTCTTACTCTCCGGGCCCCGGTGACTTGTCGGTATGGTTCCCCTATCGAGATGGTTCCTGTAAGGACTGCGCAGGCGCAATCCTTGCCGACGGAAATCTCCGAACCTCGGCCGGCATTAACATCCTCGTGGATTGGAGGATGTTAAAAAAAGAGCCAGGAGGCCGAGCGAGCGTAGCGAGCCATCCGAGCGAAGCAAGGACGTGAGGCCGACTGGCCACTTACCTCAAATTCCACGTCGCCCTGGAGGTTCGGTGATTTCCGTCGGTAGGGTTGCCACCTCATCCCTTTAAAACAGAACACATATGAATTACACAGGTTCTGAGGCTAATTTAATGCAGGTAAGGCACCAAAGGAGTCTAATTACCACCTTAATTAGCCTCAGAACCTGTGTAATTCATATGTGTTCTGTTTTAAAGGGATGAGGTGGCAACCCTATCCGTCGGCAAGGATTGCGCCAGCGCAGTCCTTACAGGAACCATCTCGATAGCCGGAACCATATCGTCAGATCACCGGCTACTATTGGATGGGGAGCGGATGAAGATCACTCCGCCAGGGAAGGCAAGGAGATAGGCAGGTGGCTGGCCAGGATTTGAGCCAAGGCAGAAGAACATGCGAGCGGAGCTGAATGGGCATGCATCCGAAACTGAAGAAATATTCCCTCCGCTCCGACCAGCACATGATCATCAGAAAGGGGGCACAGATAATGGGAAAAATACAACCCCCCTATGCTAGTATGCACGGCGTAGCGGGGGTGTGTAATTCAAATTTTTGTATTTTAATTCTGTACTGACTGCCTTTGAAATTGCCCCTGCCCCCTATTAAATCCAATCTGGGGACAAAACCAGGGACAGACTTGGTCCGGGGACAGACTTGGTCCGGGGACACTGGGGCAGATTCATCAAAGAGATACGACGGTGGATCTCCTGATCCGCCGTCGTACCTCTGAGTCCAGCCGGTCGGATCTATGAGGCTGATTCATAGAATAAGATTCCGCATAGATCTCCCTTAGATCCGACTGATGTAAGTGACTTACACCAGTCGAATCTTAGGCTGCAATCTCCCGCCGGCCGCTAGGTGTCGTCGCTTTTTTTTATGCGTCGGATATGCAAATGAGGAGAACCGCCGATTCAAGTCCGTACACCCGCCCGTCGCTTTTTTTTAACGTCGTTTGCGTTCTGCTTTTTCCGGCGGATAGCTACCCCTGCTATATGAGGGGTAGCTAATGTTAAGTATGGCCGTCGTTCCCGCGCTGAGATTCAAATTTTTACGTCGTTTGCGTAAGTCGATCGGGAATAGGGATGGCCGCAATTGACGTAGCCGCCGCAAACAATGACGTCCTAGCAACGTCATTTGGAGCATGCGCACTGGGAAATTTCGACCGGCGGCGCATGCGCAGTTAAATCGGCGCGGGAACACGCCTGATTTAAATTGTACACTCCCCCTAGCCGCGGAATTTGCATTCCGCCGGGGGAGTTACGATCCGACGGTGCAATTTTCGAGATAAGGGCTTTGTGAATACTGCACTAGCCTCGCTAAATTGCACCGGCGGATCGTAAAACACGTAGATCGAGCGGATCCGCTGATCTACATGAATCCGGCCCAGTGTCCTCAATCAGGGGACTGTCCCCTGAAACTGGGGATGTCTGGTCACCCTAGAGTAGGGAGCACATGGAGAAGTTTGTTGCCAGGGTTCCATATACTTTAATGGAGACATAATAACGCAATTAATTTGTGTGATTTTTCTATCTGCCCGGAGTTCAGCTTTAAGGACCCGGCGTTGCAGAATAACAATGCAATTGGGATTCTAGGCGCGTTGGCAGGACGTTCCCCTCAGCAGCAATTTCATGGCAATATTTAGCATATCCCCTTGTGAGAGCGAAAAGCGATGGAAAATGATTTATACACCGAGCCGCAACACTCAGGGAAATATAATCTCATAACCTAAACGCTGAGTCCTGGGAATGCAACCTCTCCACCCGACTCCTCCAAACCAAGGTGCTTCTTCTTCTCGCTGCTAATTCCTGATATTACTAACAGACCACAGAGCCTGATTCCCTGCCGGGGGAGAGAGAGGGGGGACACAATCCGGCCCGGGGATCGGCAGCAACGGCGTGTGCCAGATCCGCCATCTTCCAAGACTTCCAGCTTCATCCAGACAGAGAATCAATTTATTTCTCTGTTGTAAACGGCTCAAACCTTGCTGGCAATAGGGGTTTTGCTCTGCTGTAAAATCTCCAACCAAGCCTGCGATCGTGTTCACGCCGGGCGCCAAACTCCGTGAGACCTATTAAAAAAGATTGCTGAAGGATTGATTTATTTTTGTTTTGTTTTGCCGCTCTGCCTCCGCTTTTATAAACATTTAACGCAGAGATTCGGAGCAAGGGTGAACAGTTGACAGATGGCTGAGATCGCTATATGAATGAATAAAATAAAAAAATAAAAAAAGTGTTACAACAAAAAAAGTAGACCTGTAATGTTGCGTACACACGATAATTTTTCGGGTTGTAAAAAACAACGTTTTCTAAAAATGTCATTTAAAACGATCGGGCTTCAGAGCATTTTTCGGGTTCTGAAAAGCGAAAAAAAAAAATTCGAACACGCTCTATTTTTTCACGACATTTTAAACTATGTAGTTTTTCGGGTTGTAAAAAATGATCGTGTGTGGGCTTTAACGACGTGAAAAAACCACGCATGCTCAGAAGCAAGGTATGAGACAGGTAAAGCTACCGTTAGTAATGGAGTAAGCACATTCATCACGCTGTAACAGAATGAAAAGCGCAAATCGTCTTTTACTAACACAAAATCTGCATGGAACTTCCCCTTTATAGTGCCGTCGTACATGTTGTACGTCACAGCTAGGGATGAGCCAAACACCCCCCCCCCCCCCGTTTGGTTCGCACCAGAACCTTCGAACGGACCGACCGTTCGAGCGAACATTTAGAACCCCATTGACGTCTATGGGACTCGAACGTTCGAATTCAAAAGTGCTCATTTTAAAGCCTAATATGCAAGTTATTGTCGTAAAACGTCTTTGAGAACCCGGGTCTTGCCCCAGGGAACATGTATCAATGGAAAAAAGTTTTAAAAACTATCGTTTTTTCTGGAGCAGTGATTTTAATGATGCTTAAAGTGAAAAAAAAATGAAAAATTTCTTTAAATATCGTACCTGCTGGGTGTCTATAGTATGCCTGTGAAGTGGCACGTGTTTAGAACTGTCCCTGCACAAAATGAGCTTTAGGTGCACACTGCAGAGGACACAGGCAGTACACCACGTGAGAATACTGCAGCTAGCACAATCACCTGCCTGCCTGTCAGTAAATTAGGAAGTGCAGATCTAGCTAAACTATACAGTGTATAAATATATATACAACACCTGGGATGCATATATATCCTTCACACACTGTAACTTTAGCTGACTAGCCTGCCTGCTCTATCTACCTACTAAAAATGACACTCTCTCTCTCTGTCTTCTCTCTTTTAACCACCACAACACACTACACTCCGCCGACCTGCATGCTGCCTTTTATAGTGTGGGGCGTGTACTAAACCCCGTGAGCCATAATTGGCCAAAGCCACCCTGGCTTTGGCCAATTATGGCTCTCTGTTTTATGGCTCTCTGTTTTTTGCAAGCTGTGATTGGCCAAGCATGCGGGTCATAGTGCATGCTTGGCCAATCATCAGTCAGCAATGCACTGCGATGCCGCAGTGAATTATGGGCCGTGAAACGCCACTCGAATTTGGCGCGAACAGCCCAAAATGTTCGTAAATTGACGAACGATCGAAACATACGTGAGTTCGACTCGAATATGAAGCTCATCCCTAATCACCGCGCTTTGCTAGAGCATTCGCATTGGGTGATCGTCACAGCAGATCCCCTGCACGAGCGTCGCTCTGGGAGCTGCTGTCCAGAAGGCATTGAATCGGTCTGGTCGTTGGTGAGAGGGCAATTGCCCACCCTTGCAAACCTTTCCTTATTTCTTCACTGGGACACTGTGTACAGACAGCTTTACCTCAGGAATACTTTACTGCACCTATCTTTGAACACTGTACATAGGCATCTTTAGCTTCTTCCATTTCAAGAAATCCCATCTCTTGTTATTGCACCTTATTAAATATAGTTAAAGGATCACTAAAGGATTTTTTTTTTTTAGCTAAATAGCTTCCTTTACCTTACTGCAGTACTGGTTTCATGTCCTCGTTGTTCGTTTTTGCTTTGAAGTAGCTGTAATTCTGCTGTGATCTCCACACTTCCTGGTTGCCTGTTTCCTTATAACCATGGTACTGGGAGATTTTCACTGTGGTCTAAGCTGTCATTACTGTGTGTCTAAAACTCCTCAGAACCAATCAGATTCATTTTAAAAACAAAACACTGCCCTGGATTTGTTTGTTTTTGTTCTGTGAGTCTTCCCAACTAACCTCTCACCCGGAACTTCATGTATGTACCTTTAAAACCGAAAGTGAAACTAGAGGCACATTATATGATAGATTAAATTCAATTTTTAATCATTTTTAAAAGGAATCAGTTAACTTTTATGCCTCTATACCCAATAAACAGTCATTTCAGCAAAAAAAAAATAATTTCCTTTAGTGACCCTTTAATGAGCTCTGACTGCCGGTGAAGACCACCAGACATGCAACGGCGACATTGCTGTCATTACTGCTTAAAGGGCCCTCATACCATTTCTATTAAGCGGTATCTCTCATTAGGATTGAAGGTTAATAGGCCAGCCTGGGTTCCCCCTTTAGAAGTCTGCCAGCATTAATACTTAACCTATGCTTATCCTTTCAGGTAATATTCTACTGTACTTATGTGTATATACTATACTGTTATCTACAAATTATCTTGTGTTATTGTAGAGGAATTCCTTTGCTGATTCAGGGCTGTTACCCAAAGATCAGTAGATATTTTGCCTCCTCTGTGTAACAATATCCTTTTGAATCGTTCCAGTAAACGTTAATTGAATATAAACACACTGGCCCGGATTCACATACATCGGCGCATATTTATGCGGGCGTAGCGTATCTAATATACGCTACGCCGACGCAGCGCACAAAGGCAAGCACTGGATTCACAAAGCACTTGCTAGCACTCGCTCTTAAAGATACGCTGGGTTTCCTCGGCGTAAGCCAGCGTAGGTGGAAGTGGGCGTGAGCCATGCTAATGAGGCGTGACCCCAAGCAAATGATGGGCCAAGCGCCATAGAAGTACCTAAAATGAATGGCGCATGCGCCGTCCCGTGGCCACATCCCAGTGCGCATGCGCAGAATCATGTCGAAACAACTGCCTAAGATACGTCGACTCACTGCCTACGACGTGAACGTAACCTACGCCTAGTCATATTCACGTACAACGTAAACGACAAAAGATACGACGGCTTGTGTTCCCTGGTCCATACCTTTGCATGGGTTGCGCCTCCTATATGGGGAATAACTTTACGCCGGACGTACGACTTACGCAAACCACGTATATTATGCGCCGGGCGCAAGTACGTTCGTGAATCAGCGTATCTCCCTCATTTGCATATGTGCATAGAAAATGCACATATGCAATGGGAGCGTAAATATGCGCCTACGATACGACGGCGTAGGCAAGTTACGTCGGTCGTAGGAAGCCTATTTTTAGACGTATCTCAGATTGTGGGCAGGGCGCATAGATACGACGGCGCATAGTTATACTTACGCGGCGTATCTCGAGATACGTCGGCGTAAGTGCTTTGTGAATCCAGGCCACTGAGTTGTTTGTATTATTTACTATAAGGTGGTGCAAAGATATCTGAACCCAGAGTGTCAGGTGGGTTGGAATGTCCACAAGGTCATGGCGATGCAGATGAGCAGGTACATCCAAGCAGTCCCCAAGGGGGTCATACTACACATACACATTGGTTACATTTCACCCAATTTTTTTTTCAACAAACCCTCAATTTTGCTCAGGCCTTGAAATTTCTACTGCCTGGTTTTAATTAACTTTCAGAAGAAAACAAGTTCATTCTCTCAGCGCTGGAGAGAGGGAGAGCGAGAATTCCAATTTAATCAAACGTTTTAGAAGACTTCATTTGCATGAGTGAAATATGACACTGGTCGTATCGTCTCATCCATCCGCCGCCAGCAACATTACGCCGAAGCGTTAGCAGCGGGGCGGGCGGCAGCCAATTTGAGCACATCCTAAGTGGCGCACGTTTTGACAAAGCATCCGCGGCTCTCTATCCATTCCATTATACGGCGAGGAGGGTATTTACTCAATGACATCAACAATGCTAGCTAGTCAGGCGTGCATTATGAATTGCCGCGGCCTAAAGCAATCTTTAGCAGGAGGTAATAATCCCGATGACTGCAGATGGGATCCGTATGTGCTTATTTACGGCTGATCGGCAAGCCCGCGGCTCAAGAATAATAATATATGACGGTTATTTTTCTATCCTTGTGGGGAAAAAAAGGATCAATAGACTTTTGTCGCACCCCCAGCAATAATCTCATATCCCATACCACTTCCTAAATCTCACATATGACCCTGCTGCCAAATGGATCATATCTGTGAATAACTCTAGCCTGAACTAAGAGGAGGATAGTGATTTAAAGTGTCTGTCCACCCACAAGTGTTAGTTTAGTCATAGATGGAGCATCAGGGGGGTCAGCCCCTCGATTCTTATATATTTTGGGTGCTTGTGAAGTAGGATCTCTTTACCAGAATTTCACACTCTACTCCTATCCACCTGGGAGCTTTGGGTGTCCCTGACCACCTTTGTATGTTCCCATCCCCAAATGGAGTATTCCCACACACTCTTGTGTGTTACCACCCCAAAAGGATATTCCAGCCCACTCTTATGCGTTCCCACCCTAAAGGGCATTCAAGTCCACCTTTGTTTGTTCCCACCCCCAAAGGGGTATTGGCACTCGCCTTTGTGTTCAGCCCTCTTGTGTGTTCTCACCAAATCTTGTGTGTTACCACCCCCAAAGAGATATTGCAGCCCACACTACGTACTCCCACTTCCAAAGGGGTATTCCAGATCACCTTTGTGTATTCTGGTTCACAAAGGGGTATTAAAGCCCACTCTTGTGTGTGCCCACCCCCAAAGGGGTATTCCAGGCCACCTTTGTGTGTTCTGGTCCCAAAAGGGGAATTCAAGCCCACTCTTGCGTGTTCCCACCTCCAAAGGGGGTATTCCAGACCATCTTTGTGTGTTCTGGTCCCAAAAGGGGAATTCAAGCCCACTCTTGCGTGTTCCCACCTCCAAAGGGGGTATTCCAGACCATCTTTGTGTGTTCCCACCCCAAAGGGGCTATTCCAGCCCACTCTTCTGTGTTCCCACCCCAAAGGGGTATTCCAGGCCACCCAAAAGCGGAATTCAAGCCCACTCTTGCGTGTTCCCACCTCCAAATGGGGTATTCCAGACCATCTTTGTGTATTACGGCCCCCAAAAGGAAATTCAAGCCCACTCTTGTGTGTTCCCACCCCAAAGGGGCTATTCCAGCCCACTCTTGTGTGTTCCCACCCCAACGGGGTATTCCGGACCACCTTTGTGTATTACAGCCCCCAAAGGGGTATTCAGGGGGTTTTTAAGGACACCTTTGTGTGTTCTGGCCCCAAAAGAGGTATTCCAGCCCACCCTTTTGTGTTCCCACCCCAAAGGGGTATTCCAGGCCACCTTTGTGTGTTCTGGCCCCAAAAGGGGTATTCCAGCCCACCCTTGTGTGTTCCCACCCCCCAGAGGGTTATTTCAGGGCACCTTTGTGTGTTCTGGCCCCAAAAGGGGTATTCCAGCCCACCCTTGTAGGTTCCCACCCCCAAAGGGGTATTCCAGGCCACCTTTGTGTGTTCTGGCCCAAAAAGGGTATTCCAGCCCACCCTTGTGTGTTCCCACCCCCAAAGGGGTATTCCAGGCCACCTTTGTGTATTCTGGGTCCAAAAGGGGTATTCCAGCCCACTTTTGCGTCTTCCCACCTCAAAAGGGGGTATTCCTACCCACACTTGTGTTCCCACCCCCAAAGAGATTTTGAGCCCAATCTTGTGTATTCCCACCCCCAAAGGGATATTCTCACCCATATTTGTGTATTCCCACCCCCGAAGGGGTATTTGCACCTACCTTTGTGTGTTCCCACACTAATCCAGTAATGATGGTGGGAGCCTCTTATATCAATCACAGCAGGTTCACAAGGCCAGGAACTCAGCACAGGAAATAGAAGAGACTATCAGAGGGAGCAACCCTTTAACCACTTCAGCCCCGGAAGAATTTATCCCCTTCCTGACCGGAGCATTTCTTGAGATTCGGCACTGCGTCGCTTTAGCTAACAATTGCTCGGTCCAAAAATGTACATCCTTTTTTCCCCACAAGCTTTCTTTTGGTGGTATTTGATCACCTCTGCTGTTTTTATGTTTTGCGCTATAAACAAAAATGAAACAACAATTTTGACAAAAAAAGCAATATTTTTTACATTTTGCTATAAAAAATAACCCCAAAAAATATATAAATAAACACATTTCTTCCACAGTTTAGGCCGATATGTATTCTTCTACATATTTTTTGGGGGGAAAAATCAACTACAAAATAGGGCATAGTTTTATGGCATTTTCTATTTGCAAGCCAAAGGCCGCGGCTGGGTTTTAGCCGAATGCGCTTTTGTGCTTGCCTTCTGGTAAGCGGCCATTTGAGTGCGGTGGTGGCCACTTTTATTGTGGTAATCACTGCGATGTCACTCAACTGATTCTATGTGATTTATGGACCACTGTACAGCTGATGGACTTCCTTGAGTTGTTATTTAAGTAGCAGCTTAACACTGGTGTATGTTTGGGACATTATACATCTTTTTTTATGTCATCCTAAGGACTGATGTGGACTTTATATTATTAATATTATTGGCGCAGTTTACCATTTTGTTTGCTTATGTATGCAAGACAGCTTGAGCGGAATTCCATCGGAACTCCGTCGGGGAAAAAAAAAACGTCTGATTTTATTCCGACTGGAAAACCGGTTGTGTGTTCAGGGCATTATAACACTGAGATTTCCAAAGTACTGAGGGCCAGATTCAGGTACCTGCGCTGCGGCGTAACGTATCTCGTTTACGTTACACCGCCGCAAGTTTTCAGCGCAAGTGCTTGATTCACAAAGCACTTGCCTGTAAACTTGCGGCGGTGTAACGTAAATGCGTTCGGCGCAAGCCCGCCTAATTCAAATGGGGCGTGTACCATTTAAATTAGGCGCGTTCCCACGCCGAACGTTCTGCGCATGCTCCGTTAGGAAATTTCCCGCCGTGCTTTGTGCGAAATTACGGCGCCCCGACGTGTTTTTTGAACGGCGACGTGCGTTTCGTCCTTTCGTATTCCCGGACGTCTTACGCAAAAAAAAAAATTGAAATTCAACGCGGGAACGACGGCCATACTTTAACATGGCTGGTCTAAATCTAAGCCATGAAATAGCAGGCGTAAGTTTGCGACGGGAAAAGCCGACTAGTGACGACGTAAGAGAATGCGACCAACACGCGTAACTTCGTGGATCGCCGTAAACAGCTAATTTGCATACCCGACGCGGAAAACAACGCAAACTCCACCCAGCGGGCGCCGGAGTATTACACCTACGATCCGAAGGCGTACGAAGCCGTACGCCTGTCGGATCGAAGCCGTCGTAACTTGTTTTGAGGATTCAAAAAAACGCTACCACACGGCAAATTTGAAAATACGCCGGAGTATCAGTAGATACGCCGGCGTATTACAATAATCTGGCCATCAGAGTCTTATATCACTGAGATTTGCGTAGTACTGAGATTTCCATAGTTTTGAGATTTTCATAGTACTGAGAGCTCGTGTTTTGTGCAATGCAGAGCTGTGCGGAAGTATGCAGCATTTTTCTGCACCGCAATGCACAAAAACACATACAAAATCTATATAAACACTCATAATTGATGCGGGAAATAAAAAAAATACACAAAAAAATAAAACACACATTAAGGGAAGTCAACACTTATTAAAAAGCACTGAAATGTGCTTGAAAAGCGGATGTCAATGCATATCAATGCATGTGTTTTTTCATGGATTTTAATGTACGCTATAATGACAATGAGCCCCATACAATCCTGATTTTCTTTATGATGTGTTGTTTCCTCTGCATGACTGGGACATGGTGCTTAAGTAACACAATCAGCCCAGTTTACTTCATGATACTCTTACAAGCTAGTACGTGGTTTGAATGTGTGAGACGGGGCCCCTGCCAGAAACCGCGTCTTGTGAAGATCAGATAAGTCATAAGGCAGAGGCACAAGTATCCAGCCGATCGTCTTATCAGCCAAATGCTTATATCAAAACAGATTATTTACAAGTGACTACAGGAAATGAGCTTGTGCCAGGGGTAGATATTATTAGAGAGCGCCGTGCCGTCCAGAGTCGAAACAAATGTCACTTTTCGAGGTAAATTATAGTCCCTCGAGGCCTAACGCCAGAAGTACATCCGTTTTTTTCTTCCTTGTCTCTTTGCGTTACATTGCGGCGGCTAATCCATAATTTTATTCCCGTAGTGATAATGCTGTTAGAATGTGTCCACTTCTCGACTCTCGTTTTCTGCACAGCATATATTCTATTGAAAATCAACACAAAGACTGAAAAATAATTCCAATGTTCCCTTCCAGTGTAAGAGGATTCAGCAATTTTCACACTTTTCTGGTCGCAAGGAATAAGAACCTGAAAAGAAGCTAGAATGTTTTGGGGTCATTTTTGTCATAATTGTTTTTAAAGCTAACCCTCCAACCAAACAGCTAAATACACATACGAAATACATACGCTATATTAACAAAAGTATTGGGACGCCTGCCTTTACACGCACATGGGGCCATATTCTCATAGAAGTTACGATGGAGTATCTCAGGATACTCCATCGTATCTCCCTTTTTTGGCCCGTGTATCTATGCGACTGATTCTTAGAATCATTTTCACATAGATACACTTAAGATCCGCCATCTGTAAGTCACTTACACTGGCGGATCTTAAATGTAATGACGCCGGCCGCCGCTAGATGGCATTTACGTGAAGGACTCATTTGCGTATGCAAATGATCCTTCTACGCCGATTCCCGAACGAGTTTGCGTCGTGTAACCGTCGCTAACGTCGTTTGCGTAAGCGGAAACTTACTCCTGCTATATGAGGAATAAGTTTCCGCAAGTCCCACGTAGGCCATGTTACGGATGGCGTCGGGTCCGCGTCGTGTTTTTTCGTCGGGTACGTCGTTTCCGTAAGTCGTTCTTGAATACGACTTTACGTCAATGACGCACGCGTTGGCGTCATTGACGTTTTCTGCCGAGAACTGGAGAATGCGCACTGGGCTTTTTGAAGCCCGGCGCATGCGCAGTTCATTAGAATCGGGGGCGCGCTTAATTTGAATACAAGCCGCCCCCTTGGAGATCCGCCAGGCTACGCCGGGGGAATTTACACTCCGTCGTCCCAACTTACGGAGCAAGTGTTTGGGGAATACAACACTTGCTCCTGTAAGTTGGGACAGCGGAGTGTAAGTGCCTTAAGCGCAGCCCGCGGATTTTTAGAGAGAATATGGGCCATGATCTTTAATGGCATCCCAGTCTTAGTCCGTAGGGTTGAATATTGAGTTGGCCCACACTTTGCAGCTATAACAGCTTCAACTCTTCTGGGAAGGCCGTCCACAGGGTTTAGGAGTGTGTCTATGGGAATGTTTGACCATTCTTCCAGAAGAGCATTTGTGAGGTCAGTCAAGTTCCTCCTCCCCAAGCTCATTCATCCATGTCTTTATGGACCTTGCTTTGTGTACTGGTGCGCAGTCATGTTGGAACAGGAAGGGACCATCCAGTGACTGAGGACAGTCAGGATATCAAACCCCCGCACTTACCGCATTTAGGAAGTGGGCGGGCAGCATGTCCAGCAGCTTTCTTCCTCCTCCTGTGGTGAGGATCATGACGGCTTCTGCCGTTCATCAACCTCCTCCTCCTCCTAGGCGTCCAATAGGATCGCCTGATCTTTCTGCCAATCGAGAAACGGGTATCAGACATGCGCTTAATGATTGGCGGAGAGGCGACACATCTGGGTGGGTTCCGAGTGCAATGCTCTGCGCTTTGAGTCCACCCTGTTTTGAAGTCTATTCGAGCCAGGTGCTTCAAAAAAATACCCCTGCTGCTGTAATTCATGCGCCCGTCGTCCTGAAAGGGGCCGGACGTATGAATAAGGGGTGGCCGCAGCAGCCGTGGATAGATTCATGATATGGATGGATAGAGGGGGCAGTTCTGCCCCTAAGACCATCCCCAAACTGTTCCCACAAAGTTGGAAGCATAAAATTGTCCAAAATGTCTTGGTATGCTGACGCCTTAAGAATTCCCTTCACTGGAACCAAGGGGCCAAGCCCAACCCCTGAAAAACAACCCCACACCATAATCCCCCTTCCACCAAATGATTTGGACCAGTGCACAGGCAGGCACAAAGCAACACCCACTCCTCTGACACAATTAAACTATTTAGGGGGTTGCCTTTTTCTGTATTTATTGCTAAAGAATTTGGATAGGGTACCAGGAGCTGTAGGATATGCCAGAATGATGAACGGTTATAAGTGGACACTTCTCACTCTGCAGCTACTTCTTAGAACAGTCCCTTCAACAATAGCTCAAGGGAACGGACAGCATTGGGACACAATAAGCAATGACCCTGGCCCGGCAAGCCTGATGCCCTGTTCACACGCTCGGGATTCCCAACGGCAAAAGGTCAGTCGGAAATCCCGAGGGTAAAACCGAGAACCTACTCTCTATTTTTTCCCTCGTACACACGTTTAGTTTTCTCGTCAGGAACTCCGATGAGAGCTTTTCCTCGGGAATCCCGACCGTGTGTATGCTCCATTGGTATTTTTCCCCCACAGGAAAACTGCCAAAAACGTACGTTTTCTGCTGGGAAAAAGACAGCTGTGAATCCCGACGGGAAAAAAGACCTGGTTCTCTTTTTTTTTGCCGCCCGATTCCGGCAGTTTTCCTGTCGGAAAAACTGCAATGGAGCATACACACAGCCGAGATTCCCGGCCAAAAGCTCTCCTAGCAGTTTTCCCGTCGGAAAACCCGGTCGTGTGTATAGCAGCAACCAGAGGCGGCTCTACGCTTTGTGAGGCCTTAGGCAAAACTTAGCCATGAGGCCCCACTCACGCCCATAATGGGAAAAAGTATTACATTTTTAGTGCAGAGTCCTTGCATGAGGAGATTGGTCCCACACATCCGCAGGCAGTGCCATCAATCTTCCCGATGCTGGGCTCTCCCCTTCCTCGTCAGGCAAATTAGGCGACCGTGAGGCCCCTGTGAACGCGAGGCCTTAGTCGACCGCCTAATTTGCCTAATTAAAGAGCCACCTCTGGCAGCAACATTCACCCAGTTCCTACACTCAGGTCTGTAGTCTCAAGTCCTTGGGTGTTTAGATGCCTCCCTCCTGTGTCAGGCAGACATTTCCTTACTGAGCTCACCAGACAGGAACTCCCCCATGTCCTTAGCATCAGGTGAAAATCCCCCTTCTTTAGCATGAGAGTTTCTTAGCAAATAGTCCTCCCAACTTTAGCATAGCTGGACCTCGATGAGCTCAGGCTGGAATTTTCTCCTCCTGGACAAGAACTCCTTTGCCCTAGGCCTCAAATTATAAATGCTCCCTCACAGCTAGCATGGTCCTTATATATATATATATATATATATATATATATATATATATATATATATATATATATATATATATATGCTTAACATCAAATAGCATAGTATTTTTAATGAAAATTGAAACTCCCCTGGTCTTGGACTCAAAGGTTGTAAAGTAGTGTGCTTTGTACGATTTGTCAAAGAAATTGGGATGGGTAGTAGAGGAGAAGTGAGTCTCCTGCAGCAGGATGATACCTGCCCCTAAATTTTAATAAAACTTAAAGGCCTTTGTACGCTTCTGTGGGGAGTTAAAGCAGTGTTTCACCTGCAATTTTTTTTTTTTTAAAAGCCAGCAGCTACAAATACTGCAGCTGCTGACTTTTAAAAGATGGACACTTACCTGTCCAGGTCGCCCGCAACGTTTCTGCTTCCCCCGCCGCCATCCTCGGTGAGGAAATCGGTAAGTGAAGCGCTGCGGCTTCACTGCCCGGTTCCCTACTGTGCATGCGCGAGTCGCGTTGCGCCGTTCCCACTGGTCCCCGTTGTGTTCTGGGAGCCGAGTGTTTCCCAGAACACAACGGGGGGGAGGGGAGGTAACGTGGAGGGGCCGCAGGAGTCTATACCAAGAAGTGGTGCAAATACCTGTTTTATACAGGTATCTGCACCCCCTCCCCCCTGAAAGGTGTCGAATGTGACACCGGAGGGTTCCAAAAAGCGGAGGTTTATTTTTGGGTGAACCTCCGCTTTAAAGCCTCTCACAGGTATTTTTCGTAGGCCCATTTTGGATGTGAAATCTCCATATGCTTTATGTATAGTAGGATTCTAGGTTCATGTGGCCCGAAATGAGGGTCATACATCATGGATTTTTTACATGTACATGACTGGAATACATATTACTGATATCCTGTTAAACCCCTGATGAAAAATATGACAATCATCTCTGAAAATCGTTTTGGAAAGGATACTACTGCGATCAGTGCTATAAAAATGCTGTGTAAATGGCACTGGCAGGGAAGGGTTTAAACACTAGGGGGCGCTGAAGGGGCCAAGTGTGTCCTAGGGAGTGATTCTAACTGTGTGGGGGCGTGGCTACCTGTCACATGACACTGATCGCTGCTCCCGATGACAGGGAGCAGACGATCAGTGTCCATACTACTGCGATCAGTGCTATAAAACTGCACTGATTACTGTGTAAATGGCACTGGCAGGGAAGGGGTTAAACACTAGGGGGCGCTGAAGGGGCCAAGTGTGTCCTAGGGAGTGATTCTAACTGTGTGGGGGCGTGGCTACCTGTCACACGACACTGATCGCTGCTCCCGATGACAGGGTGCAGACGATCAGTGTCCAGTCACTAGGCAGAAGCCTTGTTTACAACGGCATCCCCCCATTCTGCCGCTCCGGGACACCAGTGGACATCGAGTCCGCGGGTCCCGCGGGCACAGTAACGGAGCCCACGGTGGGCACGCACTTGCCCGCTAGGCGGCAGATTCACTTGCCCGTGCCATGCTGCCGACGTACATATATACGTTAGGCAGACGGCAAGTGGTTAAAGGAAATTGAAAAATAAAAGACTTACCTGGCAGTCTCACCAGGTAATAGAACTATGTTACGGGGGGGGGGGGGGGTCATAAAGACTGTGACTGCTGTGTAAGTGTTATTGACAGACTACATTATATACAGTAGGGGTTGTTGTTTTTTTGCCCAGACAACTTTCATATACAAGCTCCCCATCTCTCAGCTGGTGGAAATAAATGATTCTCACTTCAAATGAGATTTAAAATATCTTTTATTCAAACAAAGTAGTAAAACTTTTACATAGTTAGGAAATCACACAGCTCTTCCATGAAGAATAAGACAAGAGTTTCAATTAAATCCAAAGACCACCAATCATTAGTAAGGCACGTCAAGAGCAATGATGAGGTAATCGTAACACTTTAGAATGTCATTACTCGAAAATAGCTTGGGCTGGAGTTGCACTTTAAACCTGAAGCCCATGCAACAGGGTGACAACATAGGAAAACAAGTATCGTAAAGCTCCAGGAATGCCACATATTTAAATAATACAATCTATTCAAGGGGAAGGTTTGATTTACACGCGTCTGCACAAAATACTGACCAGTAACACAGATTTTTGTATTTTATTAACGACTTACGCAAAAAAATAAAAAAATAAAAATTTGACGCGGGAACGACGGCCTTACTTTAACATGGCAAGTCTATCTATACGCCCCAAAATAGCAGCTTTAACTATACGCCGGAAAAAGCCGACTAGAGACGACGTAAGAGAATGCGACGACGGCGCGTACGTTCGTGGATCGTCTGAAAAACCTAATTTGCATACCCGACGCTGAAAACGACGCGAACTCCACCCAGCATCTAAGATCCGAAGGCGTACGAAGCTGTACGCCTGTCGGATCTTACCCAAATGTCGTCGTATCTTGGTTTGAGGATTCAAACTAAAGATACGACGCGGGAAATTTGAAAGTACGCCGGTGTATCAGTAGATACGCCGGCGTACTTGCTCTGTGAATCTGGCCCTGTGTTTTTTGGCACCTACGTGCAAGAGCCCTAAAGCCCATAAGCTAAATATTTTCCATGTGCATCAATACAAAAGCTGTTCAAAGTCTTATTTTCTTTAGAAAGCAGCCACAGCCTGAGTAGAAAAGATCTTCCCCTGCCAGCATGCTGCAAAAAAGGCCCTTGTTCTCAGTGTGGAAGCAGGAATTGGGGTATGTGCCTTTGTAAACAAGGCATTTCCCTGTTCTGCCTTGTGACAGGACACTGATCTACTGCTCCCTGTGATTGGGAGCAGTGATCAATGTCGTGACAAGGCAGAACAGGGAAATGCCTTGTTTACACAGGCACATCCCCCCTTTCTGCAGCTCCGTAATTCGATCTTGGGACACCGGCGGACATAGAGTCTGCGGGTCTTGCTGGCGCGGTCACAGAGCTTGTACGTTGCTTTGCCCAGCCAAGCCATTCTGCCGACGTATTTGTTCATGAAGCGGTCAGCAAGTGGTTAAAGTCAGGATTTTTCCAGGGCCTGGACTGGCTGAAAACAGGTCACAGTTTGCAGAACAAAGAGTGCTTCTGTGACCCAGAGGAGAAGAAAGGCCAAAGAAGCTTTGACCCTACCTCTCCTTTAAACGGCAAGCTAATCTTTTGATATTAGAACCCCTTAATGAAAGCTGATATGCCTTTGGAAAGGTCTCCTATTGGTCGAGATAAAGAGTAAATAAAATTTGTTTAAAAAAAAAATTGTATTTGACCTAAAATGTCAATGGATATAAGTTTTGAGGTAAGTTTAAACAGAGAAGTGCTTAGCTGAGTTTTTTTGTGGAGTTCTTTGCCCATCGTCATTGCCCTTGACATTGCCTTACTAAGTAGATCCATAAAACGAAAATGTTGAATTTTTTTCTGTACCCCAGCCAGTTGGCATCATTAGCTATTGAATTATCCTTTAATTTGTCCCAGGTCTGTTTTCAAATAACCAACCTCTACAGTCTACAGGTCTACAGTCCTTGGATCAATACTGATGAAATATTAGTTTCCTAAGAACCAATCACAGCCATTGTTTGTGCTTTTAGAAAAAGAAAAATTTGACAATGCCGCTTGCAGTCCTCCATGAAACTCCACTGAGGCGTAATCTGAGGTTACACACAGGGAGAAGCTAACATTTTACAAACCAGCAAGGCTGCTACATGCTTTTCCCAACTCCAACCGTGCCTTTGTGCATTGTCAAGATCACAAGTTTTATTTTTAATTTGTGCCATTAAAAAAAATGTGTGAAAAAAAGTGAAATTATCCTAGAAAACAGTCATTTCATTGTTCTTTAGTTGTAGTTTTTGCGAAAAAAACATGTTGCAACACAGTAAGAATTTCTGACCAGCTCACACATGAATAACACTTGATTGTACGTTTTCCAAGTCTTGTGCCACAGGAATAGAAAAAAAAGCACAGTTTTCATAAAAGTGAACTAACGGTGCCTTGAAAACGGCATACTCAGAATAAGAAGGAGAAAACGACGTGGGTTCTCTCCTACCGTAAAGGCCAAGTCTCCTCAAAAAATGTTATTTGTTGGCGGGCCAACTGACCCATCAGCTAGTTATTTTGTTTGGGGAATTGGCAGTTCAATGACTGTTTTGTTCACCCTATGGATTTACTGTTATTCATAAAGTCATAGAATCCATAATTCTATTATAATAAGTCCATTTTAAGTCAAAGCTATGGGGAAAATGAAAACGCTTCCATGGTTGCTAGGAGCTTCATCTTGGTTTCCCAGACTGCATCCAAATGTTTCCATTTCTTGGCCCCATTATCCCTTTAGGCAGATACCACAGAAAGCTGCTCTATTTAAAAATATATTTTCCTCTGAAGTTTTAAGTCTGACCCTTCTGGCAGTGTCGAACTCCTGGTCCCTTCTACACTCATTGGTTTCTCCTGCTGAACTCTACATCGCTACAGGACACAGTAGTGATGTGGAGTTTGGCAGGTAGAACCAATGTGTGTAGCAGGGGATCAGAAGATTAGAAGATTGACATTCCCAAAGGTGTTGGTTTCTGAAGACTTTAGAGGACGATTTCTCTTCCAAAGAGCACCATTTGGTGGCACGGGCAGTGGAAGAGGCGAGTGTTTGACTTTTGAGGCCAACATTTTTTTGTGTTGGTTATCTGGAGAGAGATCACATTTTTCATTGGCCCTGGAGGTGTCTACAGAAATTTCAAGGTGCCTAAGCACATACAGAATATTCTTAATTCAACTGTAATAGGCCCCCAGAATAGTGGACAATTAGGGTTGATCCCGAAATTCGGACCACATTGGACTTTTCATGAATTCAGAAGTCCCAATCTGAATTTCAGAGTTTGTTTGTTCAATTCCCCAAGTGGCTCGGGTTGTTCCTACCATATGTTTGCTTCTACTATTGCCTGAGCATCATTAGCTCAGCTGCCAGTGCCACCCATCTGGACTAGTAACCCTTATTTTTAGGCTCTTTTGGTTACTAGGATCCACTTCTTGGTTTCCTGGACTGCGTTAAAATTGTTTTTATTTCTTGGCCCAATTATGTCATCAGGCAGGGCTTCCCAAACAATTATGCACAATTCTTTGCTGCCCTTTAATACACACTATTGGAGCTCGTTTTGATACCTATTGACTTCCGTGGGACTTCCGGTCCAGAAAATCCAAGACTTGTAAGTTAAAAAAAAAAGGTTTGGTGGAACCGGACTGATCAAACTTTTCAGAAGTTTGTTGATCTCTAGTGACAACCATCATATGTTACTCTTTGGGGGTGAATCGAGGATCACTGGAGTGGCAACCTACCTCCATCTGCCTTAAACCAAACACAACAGTAATAGCCACAAATTGAAGGTAGAGAAAGCATAGAACAAATATATCTTGGGATAACAGTTCAAATAAATATAGGAAACCACTAGGTGATTTGACATGATGAAGCCTGACCTAAGTTGGAGAATATTTTTTCTGGACTTGGCCTTTAAACCTGTAACCGTGTCAACATGTGCATAAAAATTGAGTAAAAAGTGTGTTGCATCACTTACAAGTTTGTCTACCAATGTATGTTAACTTAAAGAACTTCCAGATAGAACACCCTTCCTGAGGGCTCATACATACACCTTTTTAAAACTTTTTGAAAAATTCAGTCTGTACAGAAGCTGTGTTCACTGCATTTGTAATGGGCCTGGGTTATGAGCAAAACTTTAATCAAAGTACCAATTTCTTTCTTCAAAAAAAATTTCACCCAATGTCTAATTAAAAAATTCTGTAAAATTCAGCTTGCCTTCAACTTATTGCCCAACTCTAGGCAAAACAGTTTTGACTTTTGTAGAAAGCAGAGAAGGGTTATAACCTCTGGGAGTCTGTGCCTGTGCCCATATCGGGATATTTTCTCTTTTTATTTTCTCTCCTGGTGATATTATCTCTCCAGAAGAAAAACACACAGTAATATAAGCCTAGTCCATGCATAAGAGGTGCCAGATCCCTTATTAATATCCAGTATTCTTGTGAAAGTCCATATCATTGGTCAATCTGGTTTGCTTTGGTAAGGCCGCTCACAAGTATCAAAAATCCCCAGGGGAGAGGGGGGGGTCCTGAGCAAAGTTCAACTACACAAGCAGTAGTGAGAGCGCCACAACCATAGGTCGAAAGAGACCAAAATGATATTTTATTCGATATTCAGTAGAATGAAAATTGTTATTGAATATTATTGTATTACATATTATTATTGTATATTGATGATTAATTATTATTGTAATTCAGTCAAGTCCAGACATATTTGAGGTGATCTAAGGTTTAAACCCCTCATGAAGAGACATGTTTTCCTCTGAAATGTGTTGACTTTTTTATTTTTCCTTATATTTATTAAAAAAATACGTTTTATAATTGTGGCACATCTGCTACAGCTTTTGTAATTAGTAATAAGTCTGGCAGAGATCCCAACCCTTCCTTATGCTATAAAAAAAATATGTTGACTGAAGTTAGGCTTTAAAGCGTCAAGCAACATAAAACTGGTATTCATTCGTGGATAGCTCCTGGTTAATTTAACAAGTGACCGCTTGTAACTCCCTTGAGCACCCCCTGTTGTATTCTGCGTAATATAAAAACAGGAACTATAACGTTGTAATGAACACTAAAGGTGGGTCCTGCAGGAAACTCAGGTGCAGAGATCTTACTGCCTCAGCCTCTGAAGCTTGGGCGAAACTCATGGATTGTTTGAAATGCCAACATCCACAGCACAATTGCAATAATAAAAAAAAAACATTTTAGGTGAAATTTCACTAACAGCTATGTTATGACCCCAGTGATAATCCTATGGAAGTGGTTCTCAATCTCAGGCCTCACGTACCCACAAAAGGCCATGTTTTTGGAATTTCTCTTAGATAAAATAGCTGTCCAAAATACCAAACCATTGACTCTGATTTAAATCACCTATGCAAGAAAAAGTTTAAGAATAGCCTCTAAGAAATATATACATTGGGCCAGATTCAGAGAGAACTTACGCCAACGTATCTGTTGATACGCCGCATAAGTTCTAGGATGCGCCGTTGTATCTATGCGCCGTATTCTTGAAACCAGATACGCCTGGGGACCAAAATTCAGATTTCTATATGCAAGATAAAGGAAAACCTGCAAACATAGCCTGTTGGGGGTAGTTGAGCACTGAGGTTGAGAACCACTGTCCTATGGCACCAGGTCCACTTCCTTGTTTTGCATGGTACAAAACAAAGACATCATCATTGAACCCTAGGCACTCCACATAGAACATGACTGCACAAGACATGGACAGGATGAGGTTATATCAATAGTGTGGCCTGTGAACAGATTCAGATTGTCCTCTGGTTCAGGATAACGAAACAATTTTACCAATAAACTGAGCTCCAGGCAGATATAAAAGATAGAGAGCAATACAACGTTGCATTCATTAATACATTATTAAATGTATTTTGTAATGTAAGTGCCCAAATTTGACTTGATGTCAGTCTTTTGTAGCCCTCAGACAGCAAAGTTAAGTCTGGGAGAGGGAGAAGCAGCACAAGTATCCAGTCAGTTGTAGTTCTTGTGCTAACAAAGGGCATGCTTATATGGGGGGGGGGGGCAGAGTGAGCTAATCAGTCTGCTTCTTCATCTTTCTCTGTCAAGTCACAGGTTGGAGGAAAGGCAAGACCTTTATAGGTTACTTAAAGAGGAGCTCCAGTCTCCCCCGAAAAAAAAAAAAATCAGCAGCTACAAGTACTGTAGCTGCTAACTTTAAATTTAAGAACACTTACATGTCCAGGGATCAAGCCATGTCCTCACCCAAGCCAATTCTTCAAACAGCTTTGGGTCCAGGAGCCGGCCTCGCCAGTAAGGGAAAAGCGCCAAATGTGGCAGTGGAGGGGAGGAGGATGCAAACAACCAGAACTTCCCCTTTTGGGTGAAGTTCCACTTTAACTATAACAGTGAAACATCAGGTCTCCAATATTTCATCTGTGTAGTAAGCGGTTTGTCTGGGGTTTAACCTAAATGATTAACTGTAGAGAATATTATATACATTTTTCAAGGATAAGTCAACTTTTTGAAGGAGCACCAAGAAAGTTTGCTATAATTTTCAGTACAATTAACAGTTACATGTATTACCCTTAGTTAATTTGACCAAAAGGCCAATGGGGATAAAGAAGTATTATCATGAAATCCTTACCATTGATGGAAAGCACATCGAGAATGCTTGCATTATGTTCATCTACACTGAATGCCCAAGCACTAAATTTTTAGATTTGGTTGGAAACTCTTTAAATTCAGTAGGCCACTCTTTCGGAGTAACGTCCATCAATCTTAGACTGCTAGTGCTTATTAAGGCCACAAATGCTTCCATAAATTAAGGAACTTGCCAAAAGGTTCTGCCCTCTCATTAATCTGCACAGCTCCTGACGGCCCGTCTGCTGTTGTATGCATCAGAGAACAATAAAATAAAGTGCATTTGTCGTAAAAGAAAACACAGTGTGTTGCTTTTTTTTCACTTCTGACAATACCCACCATTGAGGAAAAAAATTGTGTATATAAAAATGTGTCTAAAAAATGTTTTTTTTGCTCTACGGCGGGGTCCCGTTAAGAATGGGGATGGTCAACCCTGTTTTGAGCAGGACTATGTAAACACAAAAGCTCCCGGCAGCGCAAAGGATGACCACCAGAGCGGCTTTGAGGAAAGAAGTCCTGTTTCTGACAAAGGTGCTGGGCGCCATCATACTGAGCAGCGCGGTGCTCACGGCCAGAGTGTACACAATTGAGATGGCGGTGTTCAACGCAACAATCTTCCCAAACTTAGCGAAGGGAGCGATGATGCAAAAGAAGAGCGGGATGGTGGCTATGACCGTGGTGATGGCGCTGGAGACGATGGCTACACCAACGTGGCGAACAGCCTCTTTGACTCTCCATTGACGGCAAGCAGTTGGGTCCTGAAAGAAGAAACAAGCAGTACAATCAAAAAAGAAAAATATTACTGAACTTTAGTATTTGCTATATAGGGCATACAACTGGGCAGTTACTACATCTTGATGCTCACCAAGTACTTCAACTTTCAGCTTTTATTTATGACCCTTAGCTAAAGGTGATGTACACTCAATCAGTAAAATCTCATACAGTATGTTAATGTCTTTTTTTAAATTTGTAACTTTTATTTAAAGAATCTCTGGTGATCCTACTATTGTCCAGTCTCTTCCTGGTATGGAATGACAACTGTCTCCCAATTGAGCTCCTTTGTTGACTGCCAACACATATTGTGTAGATGTGGTCTACAAGTAATGGTCACCATCAAGAAGCCAGTGCAGAGCAATGATGTTCAGCCAACACTGGAGGAAATGCATGTAGACAGGAAGCGGCTAACAAGGGGTGGAGTAAAAGTTAAAAACTGTATTTTATGAAATATATGGTGGTAATTTATGATACACATTGTCAAAGGAAAAGATCCATAAGCCACACATCATTAAGCAGACCCATGTGCATGAAATGAGATGAATGGCAGCCTCAGCTCAGACTCAAGCCAGGCCACACCACCATTGTGTTTAGCTCTGCCACTTGGAACATGAGTAGGCTCCAAGGGGTGGAGCGAAACGCGTCAGAGCAATGGCCTGGCTGGAGTCCAGGCTGAGGCTGCCATTCATCTCACTTCATGCACATGGGTCTGCTTAATGATTTGTGGCTTATGGATCTTTTCCTTCGACATTGCCGCGGCTTGGAGCTAGGATGAGCTCCCTGTCCCTGCCCGCACTCATAACCATCTAGCTGGACTTTACCTCTCTACCTGGGCAGCACCTACATTTGTCTTTTATGATACACATTGCTTTAACCTGCCTGGCGGTATTCCCGAGTCTGACTCGGGGTTAGATTTTCATGCTGCGAGCGGTAACCCCGAGTCAGACTCGGGCTCGCCTCGCTGGATCCACAGGGAGTGTTTACTTACCTTGTCCCTGGATCCAGCGATGCCACCGCGCTGTGTGAGCGAGCGGGACCTCGCTCGATTCACACAGCGTCCTCCTGTGCCGCCGATCTCCGTTTCCTGCGACGTTACGATGCACAGGAGCGGAGAACGGCGCCAAATTCAAAAACGTAAACAAACACATTACATACAGTATACTGTAATCTTATAGATTACAGTACTGTATGAAAAAAATACACACCCCCCTTGTCCCTAGTGGTCTGCCCAGTGCCCTACATGTACTTTTATATAATAAAAACTGTTCTTTCTCCCTGCAAACTGTAGATTGTCCATAGCGATTTGTGGGGAAATTCGTCATAAAAAACAAAAAAATGACAGCAACAATTCTGCAACTGAGCAAATTTCAGTGATTTTGACTTGATTACATTATTGAATAATTTTTATTATAATTATATTATTATTTGTTTTAATTATTTATAATTATTTATTATATTATAATTTATAATTTTGTTTTTAAAAAAATGTCATACCCGGGATGCCTATTAGAATCTTGTTTGGTCAGATTTAAGTGAGTTATTTCTAAAAATTACAGACCTACAGTATAAAACGCCAAATTTCCTTGCAAATAATGGTACCGCTTTCAGCACCTTTTTTCTGAAAGAATCATACCGCCAGGGAGGTTAGTGCTGGTAGGGTTTACATCTGCCTTAAAAGTCTCCAGTAAATATTTTTTTCATTCATTAGAATCTAGTGAATACTCTGTCAGAGTGTATTTGCTCTGCGGTCTTTCAAATGCAAATTTTTGGGAGGAAATACACTTTCATGAATTAAAAATGTTATTAAAAAAACTGTATAGTTAGCCCAATTCTTTTGTATAATGTAAAAGGTGATGCTACGTCAAGTAAAAAGATAGCTACACTCGTGGAATGGCGTCAAACTAAGGTGCTTCAAAAAATCTCCATAGGCGATGCTTTAAACATTTCTACAGGTTATTAGTTTAGAGTTACAGAGGAGATCTTGTGCTAGAATTATTGCTCTTGCTCTAAAGGTCAAGGCGAGACGCGAGCACGACTTAGGCCTCGTACACGATAGGTTAAACAGAGGACAACGGTCTGATGGACCGTTTTTTTCCGGTCAAAAACTATGGGCCCCATAGGTTATTTAACTATCGGTTAAAAAAAAGCCAACTTGCTTTAAATTTAACCGATGGATTCCTAACCGATGGGAAAAAAACGATCGTTAGTAGGCACAACCATCGGTTAAAAATCCACGCATGCTCAGAATCAAGTTAACGCATGCTTGGAAGCATTGAACTTCATTTTTTTCAGCACGTCGTTGTGTTTTACGTCACCGCGTTCTGACACGATCGTTTTTTTAGCTGATGGTGTGTAGGCGCGACTGACCATCAGTCAGCTTCATCGGTTAACCTATGAAAACGGTCCTTCAAACCGTTCTCATTGGATGGACTAATCATGTGTACATGGCATTACTATGCGTTCACTTCTGCGTGCAAGGGATGGGGCTCTTTAAAAAAAAATTTTTTTTTTTTTTATGAATGTATATAAAAAGAGTAACATCCATTACATTTTGGGTGGCCAACAAGGCCCACAAAAACAATTAGCATATAACAAGCAGTTGGTGAAGGCAAAAAAGTTGATTGTCGTACGCATAAGACTATTAACCATTGTAGTCCCCTTTTGTGAGGCTAGACCTTCATGTTTTATTGATTCGAACAGAGCCTATCTCCAGGACCCTCCGAAGCAGCTGGTCCCAGTGAAAGTGAGTGAGACTGACCCATGCCGCGCCGAGCCCCCTAGAATAACCACTCCACCCCTATGGGTTCACACTGTGGAGTAACATTGCCTATGGGCTCAGCCCGGTGACAGGCCCCGTCAGTTCCTTTCTCCTCCCTCAAGGGGTGTGGTCTTTGGCAGAGCCCCTAGACATAACCTACCCCGGATGAGGGTGAGGGGAAATGTTTTCATTCAAAATTAATTTAGATAGTGCCAAAGCATTCTGGTCTGGGGCGCTTAACGTTTTTTTACTTATTTTTTTTTTACTTTTATTGCTGTCACAAGGAATGTAAATATCCCATGTGACAGTAACAGGCATGTGAAAGGTACTCTATAAGACCCCAAATCTCTCCTTTGCAAGTAAAAGCATTCAAAACACCAAGTTTGGCTGTTTTGAATGCTGTCATTTTTTTTTAAATCGGGCACCTTTAATCCTTTAGTAAACCAGAAGGGATGTCATGACATCCCTTCCAGGTTACTAGATCTGAATCCCCATCGAAGCCGATTCTGGCATTGTTCAGGTCTCTGGCCAGCTGGCGGGTGCGCTGGTTGGTCACTCGGGCCTCCTGGTGGGACGGGAGAGCACGGACAAGTAGTGGAAGGCGGCAGGAGGGAGGGCGTCCCCTCCCGCTGCTTGTAATAACTGCCGAACTGATTAGCCGCATCGGTTGTTATTACTAGAAACCCGACCGACGGCTCTAAAAACGGTATCGGGGGGATGCCTGTAGCTGCCACCATCATCCCAGTACAACCAGTTGAAGCCGAAGGCCGCATATTTGTGTTATGTCTGTGTAAAGGGGTTAAAATCATCAGGTTATAATCATGAACGTTAAGCAAGTTAATTCTGGTTGCGTTAAAAAATGTGATGGATTGTATAAAATTGCTATATCAGCTATGTTGTAATTTTTTTTCTTTAATTGGCTTATCTCTTTTTGGCAAATACAACTGGCAACAGTATTTAAAAATGTTCTTTCTTGGAACCAAAGCAATCAAAAATGGACATGACTTCCCAGAATCCTCTCCCCCATGCTGTTGTCATTGTCTCGCTTGATTTCCCAGGGGCCTGCAGCTCATAATACGCTGGATTTACTGCAATGAGAATCAGGTGAGAGACTTCTCAAGGGCATTCCTGTAGATGGTGGGGGAAGAGCAATGATTCTTATCTCATACCAGTAATGATAATGTAAATATGGTAGAGTGACCCACCAATCAGCAATGGATTTGTATGTCTCGATATCTACAGAGCTGAAAAGGGAAAGAATCTGGAATCAGCTTCATAAAATTCCTACCATGTAAAACCACAGTGTGAGTTTTTTTTTTTACAGCTACAGGGATTTATCCCGGCCACACACTAGTAGATTGTCATACCATTATTCTACATTCGACACCTTGAAGAATGCTGTGCGAAAGTACTTAAAGTGGAGGTTCACCCTAAAAAACATCTATATACTATTAAATCCAGCATACTTCCGACATCTACAGTATGCTGGGTTTTTTTTTTTGCCGTACATACCGTTTTATTGTTATTTTCCCCCCGTCTTCCGGGGTTCTGGCTCCCGCGGGACTGGGCGTTCCTATTCAGAGGTTAGATGATTGACGTCTGGTGAAAAACTGGCGCATAAGGCGCGTCACCAGTTTTCCGTAACTAGCCGACTCGCAGTCGGCTCTATACGGTGCCTGCGCCCCGCCGTGTAGAGCTGACTGCGCAGGCGCCATATAGAGCAGACTCGCAGGTCGGCTAGTTACGGTCCTCGAGGCGCCCCAACAGGTCATGTTTTCAGGATTTCCCTCAGATGAAACGGCTGTGGTAACTGCTAAGGCAAATCAAATCACCTGTGCAAAATAATGGAAAGCCTGAAAACATGACCTGTTGGGGCGCCTTGAGGACTGGAGTTGAGAAACACTGATCTAACCTCTGAATAGGAACACCCAGTCCCGCAGGAACCTAGAACCTGGAAACCGGGGGGAAAATAACAATAAAACGGTATGTTAAAAAATGTAATTGCTTTTAACATTACATTTTTACAACGAATGGACTTTATCAAACAAAAAACGCATTCACTGTTAGAAATTTGTTAGAAATTTGTTTGTTAAATCCTGATCCTTCAAATTTTCTCATTACTGTGGTTGAAAGCAAAGAAAGATTTAACCTTGACGATGACTATAAAAGTGAATATTCTTAATAAATTCTATCGGTGTATAAACCCTTAAAATTCACTTTTTACTACAGGTAAGCCTATAATAAGGCTTACCTGTAGCTACCGTGGATATCTCCTAAACCGGATATCCCCTGTATCAGCATGTGCCAATGTCATCGGCACATGCGCACTGAAGCAACGGCTCGTTCGTGCTGTTGCTTCAGCTGACGCAGGAGTGACGCGGGAGTGACGTCATCGTGGCTCTGGCCAATCACAGCGCCGGAGCCCACGATACCCAAAAATAACTGCCGGAGCAGTGTGCGGGAACCGCAGCGGGGGCTTCGATCTAAGGCGAATATTTCGTATTGAGCTAGTATGCTATGTCTTGCAGTTTTTTTTGTTTTTTTTTTGGGGGGGGGGGGTTTACAACCACTTTAAATTTGTAAGCTCTTGTACTACTTATTAGAGCTTGATTTCTAAGTGGCAACTTGCTGACCCAACTTCCTTCCAGGCTTGCAGGAAAGAAAATCGCTCAATTTCACTACCAACATAGTTAGTGTTGATGGTAGAATCCCTCCTGCAGGGCTATTGTGTTCTCCCAGCGGGGTGGGATCCCATGGGTTATAATCAATGTGTTCTCCCAGGGGTTCGGGGGATCACCCTTGCTGGGAGAACACAGTAATTATTTCTAGCGGCTATAACCATTGGCAATAATTGGAAGTGAAAGTCCGACATGCTGGTTGTACTCAAGTCGATCAATGGATCAACTTGGGTAAAATTAGCCAGCCCGTAGTAGGTTCAAATCTCGGCCAGTCTCTGGCCAGCTTTAAAGTCAGAAGGTTTTTTATCTTAATGCATTCTATGCATTAAGATAAAAAACTTTCTGTGTGCAGCAGGCCCCCTAATACTTACCTGAGCTCCATCTCTATCCAGAGATGTTGCACAAGAGCCATGAAGTCCGGGGACTCTCCCTCCTCATTGGCTGAGACAGTAGCGGGCATCATTGGAGGAGAGAGGGGTGGCAGGGACAAGCTGTGGCTCCGTGTCTGAAAGGACACACAGAGCTGCGGCTTAGTTCAGGTGCCCCCATAGCAAGTTGCTTGCTGTGGGCACACTCAGCAGGAGAAAGGAGCCAGGAGCGCTGGCGAGGGACCCGAGAAGAGGAGGATCTGGGCTACCCTGTGCAAAACCATTGCACAGAGCAGGCAAGTATAGCATGTTTGTTATTTAAAAAAAAGACTTTAATACCACTTTAATCTTGAGCTATAGATAAAAGATACTGCTCCTAACTCTTTTTTTAATCTCTTGGACTAGTAAATAGCCCAGAGAATCTCCTCTCTCAACCCATATAGAAGGGAATGGCCCTAGATACAGGATAATGAGGATGATTCTTTCCAGTGCCGACTCCACCAACCCCCACCTCCCAACATCTCCCCCGGAGTCCTCAACCCTTCCCCCCTTCTTTCTTCCCCGACCAGTGCTCTTAGTATTCCCAACAATCTTCCCACGTCTCCTTTCTTCTTGATAAATCTATAGCCTTTCATTTTGTTCCTTTTATTCTACACCGCTACCTTTTTTTTCTACTCTATTCCTTATCCTTATCTCTCTTTCTTCTTTTTCTTTAATTTCCCTAAAGCAGTTTCATATTTATGTCAGAGGAATCTTATACACTTCCACTCGCCTATTCAGAGAAGGGCAACCACTCTAGATAGCTTGTCTTCCTGAGGCCTCGTACACACGGCCAAGTTTCTCGGCAAAAACCAACAAGAAACTTGCTGGGAGATATTTTTTTGCCGAGGAAACCGGTCGTGTGTACATTTTCGTCGAGGAAACTGTCGAGAAACTCGACGAGCCAAAAAGAGAGCAAGTTCTCTATTTCCTTGACGGGAATGGAGAAAATTGGCTTGTCGAGTTCCTTGACAGCCTCAGGCCCTGTACACACGATCAGACATGTCCGATGAAAACGGTCTGCGGACAGTTTTCATCGGACATGTCTACTGGGAGCTTTTGGTCTGATGTGTGTACACACCATCAGACCAATTCCCCGCGGACAGAAAACGCGATGACGTGGCGGTATCGGGACCGATACCGAGTATTTGCGGGAGTACTCGTACTCGCGCAAATACCCCCGATACCTAAATAGAATACTTTCCCCCCCGCCGCTGCATCGCGCCGCCGCATCGCGCCGCCGCATCGAGGGACATGGCTAGAGGGACATTGCTGCATATGTGAGGGACATGGCTAGAGGGACATTGCTGCATTTTTGCATATGTGAGGGACATGGCTGCATATGTGAGGGACATGGCTAGAGGGACATGGCTGCATATGTGAGGGACATGGCTAGAGGGACATTGCTGCATTTTTGTGAGGGACATGGCTAGAGGGACATTGCTGCATATGTGAGGGACATGGCTAGAGGGACATGGCTGCATATGTGAGGGACATGGCTAGAGGGACATTGCTGCATATGTGAGGGACATGGCTAGAGGGACATGGCTGCATATGTGAGGGACATGGCTAGAGGGACATGGCTGCATATGTGAGGGACATGGCTGCATATGTGGGGGACATGGCTGCATATGGGGGGGACATGGCTGCATTTGGGGACACATTTTAAAAAAGTATCGGTATTCGGTATCGGCGACTACTTGAAAAAAAGTATCGGTACTTGTACTCGGTCCTAAAAAAGTGGTATCGGGACAACCCTAGTACTAACCATCGGACATGTCCGACGGACAGGTTTCCACCGGACAAGTTTCTTAGCATGCTAAGAAACTTTTGTCCGCTGGAAACCTGTCCGCTAGGCCGGAAAAATGTCCGCTAGGCCCTACACACGGTCGGACATGTGCACGGAAACTGGTCCGCGGACCAGTTTCAGCGGACATGTTCGGTCATGTGTACAAGGCCTAACAAGGAACTCGACGAGGAAAACGATGTGTTTCCCCTGTCGAGTTCCTCGGTCGTGTGTACGAGGCCTAACACAATCTCACTATCAATTCTCAATTCTCTTCCTTCACTGTAACTGATGGTAATTATTGGGGACCTGATTTTCTGTTTGTAATATTGTATCTCTCGTCAACTGAGAACCTGTTTTCTAAAGCAAAATGTATTTATTATCTTGTCATCTTGCTATGATTTGTATCATCTTGTTTATTTTGTATTTTTTAAAAAAAAAAAAGAATGTAAAATCTTGATACATAATGATTAAAGAGCTTGGTTTCTAGAGCTGTCTCGAGGTTGCGTGGCCTAGTGAGTTACCTCCTTGAGATGTTGAGGAACACTGTCTGCCACGAGGAGGTATCCCTCTACCAAATGGACACAGTAATCCACAGATGAGCCAACCAGAATTGATAGGGATATGGCCTCTACTGCTCCCATCTCCCATCCCAGCCAGTACATTAAGGTCACCACGAGACACACCACACCTGTAACAAATGAGGAGAAAGAAGGAACATACAAAATTATTTCAATGTCTGTAATTCTGCGAAACAGTACTACTTTAGCGATGCCAGCAACCATGTGGCTCAGAACCAGGTCTGCCCAGCTGTACCATTGAGATATGCCAGGAATGGGATATTTAAATGCCCATGCAGGACAAACCAACAAGTTCATTTTCATAATGGTCAAACCCAGCTACACTCCCCCCCCCCCCCCCACACACACTTTCCTCTGCTGTTCTGTTCCACCACTGCTACTCTCAGATATGGACTAGAGTTGGGCCGAACAACCCCCCCCCCCCCACCAATTTGGTTCGCGCCAGAACATTGCAAAAGTTCGGACCCAAACCCTGAACCTCTTTGAAGTCTATGGGACCTGAATTTGAAAAATCAAAACTCCCCATTTTGAAGGCTTATATTCAAGTTTTGGGCAATAAGAAGAGTATGGGGGCCAGGTACTGCACTGGAGGACATGTATTAATGCAAAAAGAAATTGTTTTTACAGGAGCAGTGGTTATATAGATATATAAAAATGAAAACTCCCTTTAAATATAGTGCCTGGGGGATCCCCTTAGTCTGATTGTAAAGTGGTGCATCTGTACCACGTATAGAACCTGCTGCAGCAAAACTGAAATTTATAAAGAAAAACATTTTTTATTCAAATTGCCAAAAATACAATACCATTTCCGGCAATACAAAAATGTAAAAAAAAACGTCATGCCCCCCCAATCCATACCAGGCCCTTTGGGTCTTGGATGGATTTTAAGGGGAACCCCATGCAAAAATGAAGAAAAAATACTGCATGGCCCCCCCCCCCCCAAAATTCACACCAGATCCTTGTCTGAGCATGCACCCTAGCAGGGGGAGGGAGGAGCGAGCACCCCCATCCTGAACCATACCAGGCCACATGCCCTCAACATTGAGGTGTGCTTTGGGGTGTGAGAGGGTGGGCTCTGCCAAAGGAACCACATGACTGGCTCAACATTGATCTCTTGGTCCCATACTGCGGTAGGGCTCCATCATGGTTTAGGGTGCCGTACAGGCTGCAAGGGTTCAGCAACAAGTTTTGGTTCCTAGAGCATTCACCCTGCTCACAGCTCGGGAACTCCTCTAAACTGCCTGGTAGCCAGGGTTTGGAGGTTCTTGCCACTCAAAACTCTTTGAACCTCCAAAATTTGAGGTCCCTAATACAGACTAATTATTACGGAGAGTACTGGAAATCAGTCCCGAAACGCCTCACCCTGCATTAGTGAGAACTCCTGAGTACCAAGCATTGTCCCCAAAACCATCCCCCTTAAAGGGACCAAGACTTAAGTACTGGGGGAATATAACTGACGTCCAGGACACAGCCCCAGTGTCCAGTACACCCCTGATAAAGAAAAACAATTATTCAATGTTTTATTAATGATTACATGACAATATTAATAGGTAGATTCAGAAAGAGTTAGGCCGGCTTATCAGTAGATAAGCCGACCTAACTCAGAATCTACGCCGACCTATGTTTAAGCGCATGCTCAAACAGAGATACGATTAAACATATCTAAGATAGGACGGCTTGCGCCGTCCTATCTTAGATTGCAATATTTTGGATGGCCGCTAGGTGGCGCTTCCATTACGGTCGGCGTAGAATATGTAAATGAGGGGATACGCCGATTCACGAACGTACGTCAGGCCGACGCAGTACTTTTACGCCGTTTACGTTAGAGATAGGCCGCGTAAAGTTAGAGCTAGGCCCTAGTGGAAGAGTAATGTCAAGTATGGCCGCTGTTCCCGCCGCGAAATTCGAAATGTTTACGTTGTTTGCGTAAATCGTCCGCGAATCGGGATTTACGTAGTTTACGTCCATGTCTAAATCAATAGGCCCGTACGGCGTACTTAGCCGCAATGCGCACTGGGAAATGTAGGCACCCGGCGCATGCGCAGTATCCAAGATAGGTCAAAAACGCGAGGTCAAGCCTCATTACCATTAAACACGCCCCCCCTCCAACCCATTTGAATTAGGCGCCCTTACGCCCACCGCGTTTACACTACGCAGCCCTAAGTAAGGAGGTAAGTGCTTTGAGAATCATGTACTTGCCTCTCTTACTTAAGGCGGCGTAGTGTAAACACGCTAGGCTACGCCGTCTTAAAATTGCGCGCCCGTACCTGAATCTACCCATAAATGTAAGACAGTCAGTGCAGAATAAAAAAAAAAAATCTGAATTACTCACCCCCGTTTCGCGGCTCCTACTAGCTAAGGGGTGTATTTTTTGTTTTGGGTGCATGCCCATTCAGCTCCGCTCTCACATTCTTCTGCCTTGGCTCAAGTCCCAGCCTGGCTGCTTATCTCCTTGCCTTCCCTGGCGGAGTGATCTTCCTCCGCTCCCCACCCACTAGTAGCCGGGGCCCAGAAAGTAAGACTTGACAGGCTGTGAGGCGGGCGGCGGTGGGCGACAGGCAGAGAGTCGCTAATTGCTGCCATAACTAGTAAAAAAAAAAAATATGTCCCCAGATTTTTTGTAAATCTTCTATTCCAAATAACCCTCTATTTTATTCAAGGCCCTCATTGTGAGCAGAAGCTGTTGATTTCCTTATCACCCTGTATAAGCTCCCATAAACAGAGCTGACTGCACAGTCTGATATACAGAAACCAGCTAGACTGAGAATTTACAAATCCCTGTATGAAATATAATCAGTTATATAATTCTAAAGGCATTTCATTGTATGTAGTTTGCTCAGAATAGACATTGGCAATACAAGCACACTCCCTCTATATCTGCAGATGAGACAAAATTCAATTTTCCAATGAGTGTAATGTATCTGTTCGAGCCGCGCCTAAACAGATCCCACATCTGATGGTCTCAGCCTTCATTCTGCAGGTCATCAAGCCTTAACAGAGCATGAAGCATCTTCAATAATGGACAACGTGCAATACTGAACACAACAGAATGGAAAGTCAAACAGTGATTTGATGAAATTGCATATTATGCGGCAGATATAAATGTATTATGGAGCCATTGTATGCGTACCTAAAATGGTAAAAAGCACCGGGAGGAGCAGGAGAATGTGTGTAGTGAAGATCGCCACAGCCGCCACGCAGATAACCAGCGACAGAATCAAGCCGTACAAAGCACTCTGCACTCCTGAAAGACAGAACAAAGTAAAAGTCTACACATATTCAACACTAGCTAAAGTAGAAAAGCAAATTATATATATTTACAAGAATTTAACTTTACTGTAAAACATCGCCCTGGCATCCAAATGGGGAATGTAGACACACGGGGCCAGATTCATGTAGATCAGCGGATCTTTAGATCCGCTCGATCTACGTGTTTTACGATCCGCCGGTGCAATTTAGCGAGTCTAGTGCAGTATTCATCAAGCACTTACCTCGAAAATTGCATCGTCGGATCGTAACTCCCGCGGCGGAATGCAAATTCCGCGGCTAGGGGGAGTGTACAATTTAAATCAAGCGCGTTCCCGCGCCGATTTAACTGCACATGCGCCGCCGGCGAAATTTCCCAGTGCGCATGCTCCAAATGACGTCGCTAGGACGTCATTGTTAGCGGCGGGTACGTCAATTGCGGCCATCCGTATTCCCGATCGACTTACGCAAACAACGTAAAAATTTGAATCTCGGCGCGGGAACGACGGCCATACTTAACATTAGCTACCCCTCATATAGCAGGGGTAGCTATCCGCCGGAAAAAAACGAACGCAAACGACGTTAAAAAAACGCGACGGGCGGGCGTACGGACTTGAATCGACGGTTCTACTCATTTGCATATCCGACGCGTAAAAAAAAGCGACGACACCTAGCGGCCGGCGGTAGATTGCAGCCTAAGATTCGACTGGTGTAAGTCACTTACACCAGTCGGATCTAAGGGAGATCTATGAGGAATATGATTCTATGAATCAGCCTCATAGATCTGACCGTCGGCTCTCACAGATACGACGGCGGATCTCAGAGATACGACGGCGGATCAGGAGATCCGCCGTCGTATCTCTTGATGAATCTGCCCCACTGTCTCGGGTGCATGCATGCCTGAATGCTGATGTTCCAACCCCAAGGTTGAAACAAGAGGGGGGGGGGGTATGTGACAGTAGGCAGGTTAAATCCCCTGGTTGCATCCAAGATGCTGTATATATTTCTCCTAGGTTCAGGCTTTATGCCAGTTTGTACCTCTAGGGGAAGTGCTGGGAGTCCTGCTGGGAGGACTTGATGAGCCCAGCTGTATCAGGTTGGCTCGTTAGGTCCTCTACTAAAGCTCCCAGCATGCTAAGAGATATGCTCCAACCTGGAACCAGATCTGTGTGAATAGTCTGGGGAGTGTGATGTCTGTGCGGTGAGACAAAGCCTATGTGGCTATTGCTAAGAGATTTAAACAGCAGGGAGTCAGGGACTGGGGCAGCACAAGGCTGTACCCAGTTGTTAGTTGGGGACACCAACGTTTATAGCGAGCAGGTCAAGTTGACCAGGATTTATTTTTGTATTTCTTTTGTTTTCCGTCATATTTTTATTTGTATATAGTTCAAATAAAACCTGCACCTTTTTGTTTTCCTCCTACCACTGTCTGCTGTGCCTTTATGTTTTTTTGTGTGCTGAACCCTTCCAGGGGGTCACACACACCTGCTGCCGAGCTAACCCCTCACAATATATATATATATATATATATATATATATATATATATATATATATATATATATATATATATACATACACTATATTGCCAAAAGTATTGGGACACCTGCCTTTACATGCACATGAACTGTGATAGCATCCAAGTCTTAGTCCGTAGGGTTCAATAATGAGTTGGTCCACCCTTTGCAGCTATAACAGCTTCAACTCTTCTGGGAAGGCCGTCCACAAGGTTTAGGAGTGTGTCTATGGGAATGTTTGACTATTCTTTCAGAAGTGCATTTGTGAGGTCAGGTACTAATGTTGATGAAAAGGCCTGGCTAGCAGTCTCTTCTCTAATTCATCCCAAAGGTGTTCAATCAGGTTGAGGTCAGGACTTTTGTGCAGGCCAGTCAAGTTCCTCCACCCCAAACTCGCTCATCCATGTCTTTATGGACTTTGCTTTGTGCACTGGTGTGCAGTCATGTTGAAACCGGAAGGGGGCATCCCTAAACTCTATCCACAGAGTTGGGAGATGAAATTGTCCAACATGTCTTGGTATGCTGACACCTTGAGAGTTCCCTTCACTGGAACTAAGGGGCCAAACCCAGCCCCCGAAAACAACCCCACACCATAATCCCCCATCCACCAAATGATTTGGACCAGCGCACAAAGCAAGGTCCATAAAGGCATAGATAAGCGAGTTTGGGGTGGAGGAACTTTCTAAGCAATGGGCCAGTTCACTGTTCTTCAGACTTTAGGAGGGCCAGACTGTGGCCAGTGGGAGTAGGAAATGCCCAAGACTTGGTGGTAAGTGGGTGTAAAGTATTGGTATTAGTAGGAAGAATAATCTCCATTATTGGGATTAGTGTGAGGAATAGTGCCCCATCATTGGTGTTAGTGGGATGAATAGTTCTCCAACTTTGGTGTAGGTCAGGGGTCTCCAAACTGCGGCCTGAGGGCCAGATGTGGCCCTTGGCTAGCCTTAATCCGGCCCTTGGGACACAATTCCTTCCACTGATATGAGGCACTATTCCTCCCACCGACACAAACAATGGGACACTATATCTTCCAGGGATACCAATGATGGGATACTATTCCTCCTACTAATAGGGGGAATACTCCTCCTCCTATTGACCACCAACCCTGAGGCCATATTTATTCTCACTGACGCCGGGCCCATGACATTTTCTGCCCCCGCTGGCCACAATAGTCTGAAAGTCTGAAGGACAGTAAAGGTGGCCCTTTGTTTGAAAAGTTTGAAGACCTCTGGTGTAGGTGGAAGGAATAATGCCCCTTTGTTGGTGTCAGTGGGAGGAATAGCACCCTAAGGGCCAAACAAAGGCAAGCAAAGGGCCACATCTGGCCCATGGGCTGCAGTTTGAAGACCACTGTTTTAAACCTGTAAGGGGGGGGGGATACTTCCCACTGTGACTATAAATGTAAGGCGCATTATTCCCACTGACTATCCCACTAACCTACTGTGAGCTCAAGCGATAGTACTTACAGTATAAGCAGGGGTTCCTTTAGGCCATGGGTTCCTCCATCTTAAAAAGTTTGAGAAACACCAGTCTACGTCATTCAATTATTTTGTGTGTGTGCTGTGTTCCGTGGTTCCTTCCGTCAGCACCTACACCATTATTTTTCCCTGTAGTTGTGTAGGGGTCAGGAATAGGAAGCACAGAGTGTAGAGGGGAGCCAGGCACCCAACCCACACAAAGGTGTCAAATGCTAAAAATTCTTCAGGCAGAGGCGTCTCTTGAATGCAGCGGAGAACAGAGGTGCAAACAGTGGGACAGAAAGCATTAACAAGGAGGAGATAACTCTTACCTGAGCTGTCAAGAGTCTTGTGATTCAACCCACTAAAACTAATAGTTGTGGCGGTGATGGCATTTACACCAGTACTCCCTAAAATGGCCCATAAGGAAGGTTGTACACAAAGCATTGTGGTAGCTCTCACTTGCCTATAATTTCCATGAAGATCTCCTTCCAGTGCTCGCAGGTCTGAAATCCATGTTTGAGAGCCGAGTCCGCAGGGAGACGCAGCAGCTGCTGTTGGAGGAAAGACTCCCACTTCAGATAGTCCTTGTACGTCTGGAAAGACGATTTGCCCTTGTAGGTGGTCTGCGGGAGAAGAATCATTCATTATACATGCATGTAGCAGGAAAGCACTGGGGGGGTCACCAGGATGGCGGTTTTTCCATGCTTGTCCTTGTTTTATTTTTATCCCATGGAAGACGCTGGAGGATTGAGAGACAATCTTGTTATGCTTACTTATACAGGGCTTCTGGAGGAATTCATGAAATTGTAATGAATATATGAATAACCCAATAGGTAAAAACCTAAGAGAGGAGCTAAGGCTTTGTGTCCAAGACAAGTGACTGTCCTCATTACAAGGGAGATGTTTATAAAACCAGCCATGAACATGGACATTTCTGGAATCAATATATATATATACACATATACATACATTAATCCTGACAGTCTAAATCACAGCTTTTGATGATTTCCCAATTTTAGTCAACACAGGGGAATATGACGACACTCGTTGGGGGTAGAATTACTAAAACTGGTGCACTCAGAATGCAGTGCAGCTGTGCATAGTAGCCAATCAGCCTCTAACTTCAGTTTGGTCGATTAAGGGCTCTTTCACACGGAGCGGACCGTTTCTGGGTCCGCTCCGTGTGTCCGCCAAAGTTCAGCGGAGATCACCGCTCAGCTGTCGGCGGATAGGGCGGTCCCCGCACACAGTGCAGGGATCGCCCTGTCTCTGCTCCGCTGTCCCCTATGGGGGACCGGATGCAGACGGACCGTCTGTCCGTCTGCATCCGGTCCGTTCCGCCGAACGGAAGAAAAATAGGGTTTCTTCCGTTCGGAAAAGTGGATCCCGACTGACGCGGACGCTAGCAGATGCTCCATCCGCTAACGGACGCGTTCCCATAGGGATTCATTACAAGTCCGTTAACGGACTTGTAATGAGCGGGCGAACGGTCCGCTAGTGTGAAAGGACCCTAAACTTTGACAATAAAACCTGGACACTGATTGGTTTCTATGCAGAGCTGCAGCAGATTTTGCACTCTCCAGTTTTAGTAAGTCTCCCCCTCTGCCTCCTCCAATTTTAAAATACAGAAAGTACGAAGAAATAAGGCCAGGTGTAGGGGTGGGAATATTTGACATTTTTAGTTTTCTTGAAAATTTGCCAACAATCTGACCATATAAAATCTTTCAAATTTTTTTAAACTGTGAACATTTTTGCAAATTTTTTCCATTTTTACTAAAAAAATTGGAGACAAAAATAAGGTAAGTACAGGCTAATAATACAGTACAGGCTAATAATGTTAAACCACTAGCTCACGTTGTAAACCTGCCATGTGAGCTTCAGTTGACCATTAGGTTGCCTCTCAGGTCTATGAGATTGGTAGTCTTTACTGGACAATAGATTTATGGTTTCATAAACTTTAAGTTATTTTTTGGGGTTTGAAAAGATGAAAATGGCTTAAATGTCACATGAGGGTTCTGGAGGCCCCTTTCAAATATTCCAGGCTTGTTGTGCAAAAAAAAAAAAAAATGGCCCATCATTAGACTCATAATTTTCCTTTTTTTTTTCATTAAAAGACAGAATAAAAAAAGAAAAAGACTGGAAAAAAGTCAAATAAAAAATAAAGCAACACAATACAATTATTGATCTAATACACAAAAAAAAAACACAAAAGTAATAAACTTAAGTAACCAAATTAATTCCACAACCTCTAAATACCCGTAAAAACACACACCCTCTACATAAAGAAAAAATAGAGTAGGTAAGCAAGGGGCTCAATGTATAAATATGAGATTTCTCAAAATCAATTGCAATCGAAAAGTTCCACTTTTTTTATGCATTTTTCAACTGAACCATTTAAATCAGCAAAACAGCTTATTGAAGGGATTATGGCATTTTAGATGGTTCACAGGTAACAGTCCAATGCTAGTCCCATGCAATCCCATCATCTCATAATGCAAAGAGAATGTCTCAACAGCCAATGGAGAGGTACCCATATGTCATGGGATACACGGGGAAGAACTGTTGCCCTTTGTAAACTGCTGACTGAAATATAGACAAGTTGCTTTCACCAAACTCAAGGTGCCCACATTTAGAGAATGGACTTTTTTGTATTTTTTTTTTTTATATCAATTGGTCACCTTAAAGGAAATCTGAAAGAAATATGGTGGATGCCATTGCCTCTGTTTGACACATTGGTCCCAGTAGTAGTATATTTACGATCTCTTTAACCCTTACCGATTCAAATGCCATAGAGATCCATTGGACTTTTCCATCCTTTACACCGACAGCACCATGGGAGAGCTGACCCGGGAGAAGGTTTGGCTCGGGAATGTTCTTACATTCAGGGTGTAACATTTGAAGAAAGGATGATATGCTGTACCCTGAAAGACGAAATATCAGATGATAGGACTGTGAACATGTGCTCATCCTATTCTGCCAGGCACCTATTTACTGCATTTATTGGCCAAGTGGTTCTCTGCCTGTGCACAGTGGCTTTGTGGTTAGCACTTCAACCAAGCACCACTAGGCCAATTTGAATTGCAAGACCCATGACAACACCAATTGACACTACCTGTTTCCAAGACCCATGACACCACCAATTGACACTACCTGTTCCCAAGACCCATGACACCACCAATTGACACTATCTGCTCCCAAGACCCATGACACCACAAATTGACACTATCTGCTCCCGATACCCATAACACCACCAATTGACACTATGTCAGGAAGGGCATGCCAGCACCCAAAATGGCGGCCATAGAGGTCGAGCTGGGTCTTCAGCTTCCACAGGAGCGCCGTTAGCGCGCGTGCGCGCTCCCGTGCGCGTGCGCGCTCCCGTGCGCGCGCTCGTGCGCGTGCACGTGCGGGCGCCGCAGGGTGCACTCTCTGAGTGTTTTTGGCGCCAGACAGGCTATTTAGGCTGGCCTCTTCTTGGACTCAGGTGCTGTCCGTTCTATAGCGTTTGGCTAACCTACCTAGTAACCTGTATCCTGTTTCCTGTACCGTTGACCCGACCCGGCTTGCCTTTGATATCCCTGCTCTCCGCCTGCACCGACCCGGCTTGTTTTGGACCCTGCTTTCGCCTACTGATTCTGCTACTCTGCTGCCAGCCCAATACCGACCCAGCCTGCCCTGTGACCTTGCTTCTGGCTTCCGCCTGTGTTCCAGACGTATCCGATAGTGCATGACCCGGCTTGACCACTTCCTCTACCCGCTGACAGTTGCCTGGGACTACCACCTGCACCTGTGCCTCTCCGCTACCTGCTCAGCAACTCCAGCTTAGCGACTCAACAGCGACCCTGCAAGGCACTCGTGCGACTTTGTACTTTGGAGTCTCCTGTCCACTTTACCAGGAGCTCGGAGTCAGAGCTGCAAGGGAGGCCGTCTTCCGCACATCAGGCTCTTACCGTCAGGGGCGTGACACACTACCTGTTCCCAAGACCAATGACTCCACCTCTTGACACTACCTGTTCCCAAGACCCATGACACCACCAATTGACACTATCTGCTCCCAAGACCCATAACACCACCAATTGACACTATCTGCTCCCAATACCCATGACACCACCAATTGACACTACCTGCTCCCAAGACCAATGACACCACCCCTTGACACTATCTGCTCCCAAGACCCATGACACCACCAATTGACACTACCTGCTCCCAAGACCAATGACACCACCCCTTGACATTATCTGCTCCCAAGACCCATGACACCACCAATTGACACCACCTGCTCCCAAGACCAATGACACCATCCCTTGACACTATCTGCTCCCAAGACCCATAACACCACCAATTGACACTACCTGTTCCCAAGACCTATGACTCCACCTCTTGACACTACCTGTTCCCAAGACCTATGACACCACCAATTGACACTACCTGCTCCCAAGACCCAACACCACCAATTGACACTATCTGCTCCCAAGACCCAACACCACCAATTGACACTACCTGCTCCCAAGACCCATGACACCACCAATTGACACTATCTGCTCCCAAGACCCATGACACCACCAATTGACACTACCTGCTCCCAAGACCCATGACACCACCAATTGACACTACCTGCTCCCAAGACCCATGACACCACCAATTGACACTATCTGCTCCCAAGACCCATGACACCACCAATTGACACTACCTGCTCCCAAGACCTATGACACCACCAATTGACACTACCTGCTCCCAAGACCCAACACCACCAATTGACACTACCTGCTCCCAAGACCCATGACACCACCAATTGACACTATCTGCTCCCAAGACCCATGACACCACCAATTGACACTACCTGCTCCCAAGACCCATGACACCACCAATTGACACTATCTGCTCCCAAGACCCATGACACCACCAATTGACACTATCTGCTCCCAAGACCAATGACTCCACCTCTTGACACTACCTGTTCCCAAGACCCATGACACCACCAATTGACACTACCTGTTCCCAAGACCCATAACACCACCAATTGACACTACCTGTTCCCAAGACCAATGACTCCACTTCTTGATACTACCTGTTCCCAAGACCCATGACACCACCAATCGACATTACCTGCTCCCAAGACCAATGACACCACCCCTTGACACTATCTGCTCCCAAGACCCATAACACCACTAATTGATACTACCTGTTCCCAAGACCCATGACACCACCAATTGGCACTACCTGCTCCCAAGACCAATGACTCCACCCCTTGACACTATCTGCTCCCAAAAATTTGAAATTTGAAAAATCGTAAATTTGAAAATTCGGGAATAAAAAAAAACAGAAAATCAGAAAATTTGCAAATTTCAAAAGCTGAAAATAAGACAGAAAGTTTGAAAGAATGAATTTTCGGATTTTACATTATTTTTGGATTTTCATTCTTATTTTCCGAATTTCTAGATTTTTGAATTTCTGAATTTTCCAAATTTCCAAATATGAGTTTTCGAATTTCTGAAATTCCGAATTTTAGAAACTCAGAATTTTGGAAACTCAGAATTTCGGAAACTCAGAATTTCGGAAACTCAGAATTTCGGAAAATTTGGAAATTCAAAAATTTGGATATTCCCAATTTAACAAATTTGTCGAAATTCATTAAAAAAACGAAATTCGGAACTATACAAAGTGCACATGTCTTAATAACTACTTCATACCAACATGGAGGTTCAGCATCACATATGGGTATTACCTAGGGCACCTCTGTCCCAGCAAAGACAATATGCTCTACCGCAAATTACCTGGGAGACTGGAAACCGGTGTTCTGGCCCAGATGCCTTTGAATTGTAGCAATAATCCTCCTAACACAATGAAGCTGGCTACTCACATCCATTGCAACAATTCCTTATATACAGCAGTAATATGTTAACGCGTTTCGGCAGAAGCCCTACTCATAGCAGGATGTCCCAGTCCATTTACAAGCTATGTTTTTGTCTTGCGGCCAAATGCATAAAAAAACTATTACCTGAGGGAAGGCACTGAGCTCCGCCCGGCTTCACCAAATCCCTGTTGCTGGCCATCACCTTGCACAGACTACACAGATTACCGATCTCTTTAAAGAGGTCAAACTTGTCATCGTAGATGACCCTGCCCTTTCCGGAAAAGACACAAAGAGGGCGAAAAACAAACATCAGACAATGACATGCACACAGCTTCAATAATAAATGTTAAAGTCTGAAAGCTGCTATCCAATCAAGTGTCTTCCTGTTCTCCCACTTTGGGGTTCATTTACAAAAGTAGAGTGGCATTCTACTTCACTCCCCTACATACACTCACCGGACACTTTATTAGGTACACCTGCTCAATGGCTTGGTATCACAAACTGCTAATCAGCCAATCACATGGCAGCAACTCAATGCATTAAGGCATCTAGATGTGGTGAAGACGACTTGCTGAAGTTCAAACCGAGCATCTGAATGTTGAAGAAAGGGGATTTAAGTGACTTTGCATGGTTGTTGGTGCCAAAAGGGGCTGGTCTGAGTATTTCAAAAACTGCTGATCTACTGGGATTTTCACGCACAACCATCTCTCAGGGTTTACAGAGAATAGTCATAAAAAGAGAAAATATCCAGTGAGCGACAGTTGTGTGGAGGAAAATTCCTTGTTAATGTCAGAGGTCAGAGCAGAATGGGCAGACTGGTTTGAGATTGAGATGATAGAAAGGCAACAGTGGGCCAGATTCAGAGAGCTTTGCCTATCTTTAGGCGGGCGTAGCGTATCTCAGATACACTACGCCGCCGTAAGTTTGAGCAGCAAGTTGTGTATTCACATAGAACTTGCGCTGAAACTTACGGCGGCGCAGTGTAACTATGTAAAATAGTAGTGACCCCACGTTTTTGACGTTTTTAACAAACGGCGCATGCGCCGTCCGTGGATGTATCCCAGTGTGCATGCTCCAATTGACGTTGGCAAATCGTCATGCTTTCGACGTGAACGTAAATGACGTCCAGCCCTTTTCGCGAATGACTTACACAAACAACGTAAAAATTCAAAACTCGGTGCGGGAACGACGGCCATACTTAACATTAGCTAGCTACTCCTCATATAGCAGGGGTAACTATACGCCAAAAAAAAGCCTAACGTAAAAAATTGCGCCGGCCGAACGTACGTTTCTGAATCGCTGTATCTACCTTATTAGCATATTCCTCGCGTAAACATACGGAAGCCACCTGGCGGCCAGCCTGAAAATGCAGCCTAAGATACGACGGTGTAAGACACTCAGGCCCCGTACACACCAGAGGATATCCGCTGGAAACGGTCCGCCGGACCGTTTCCAGCGGATAAATCCTCTGGCGGATTTGGATCTGATGGCTGTACTCACCATCAGATCGAAATCCGCGCAAAATCCATCCGCGGTGACGTGTTGCGCCGTCGCCGAGACGATGACGCGGCGACGTGCGCGACGCTGGAAGGTAAAGACTTCCACGCATTCGTCGAATCATTACGACGCATGTGAGGGAGGGGAGAGGACGGATTGATCCGGTGAGTCTGTACAGACCACCGGATCAATCCGCTGGACAGGATTCAAGCGGATAGATTTCTTAGCATGCACCGGATCTATCCGCTGGAACTGATCTGCGGATAAATACCAGCGGATAGATCCGGTCGTGTGTACAAGGCCTTACACCTGTCGGATCTTAGGGAAATCTATGCGTAACTGATTCTCTGAATCAGGCACATAGATACGACGGCCCGCACTCAGAGATACGACGGCGTATCAGGAGATACGCCGTTGTATCTCTTTTCTGAATCCGGCCCAGTAACTCCAATAACCACTCGTTACAGCCAAGGTATGCAGAATACCATCTCTGAATGCACAACACCTCGAACCTCGAAGCAGATGGGCTACATCAGCAAAAGACCACACCGGATGCCACTCCTGTTAGCTAAGAACAGGAAACTGAGGCTACAATTCGCACAGGCGCACCAAAACTGGACAATAGAAGATTGGAAAAACGTTGCCTGGTCTGATGAGTCTCGATTTCAGCTGCGACATTCAGATGTTGGGGTCAGAATTTGGCGTAAACCACATGAAAGCATGGATCCATCCTGCCTTGTATCACCGGGTCAGGCTGGTGGTGGGGGGGTAATGGTGTGTGGGGGATATTTTCTTGGCATACTTTGGGCCCCTTAGTACCAACTGAGCATCATTTAAACCCCACGGCCTACCTGAGTATTGTTGCTGACCATGTCCATCCCTTTATGACTACAGTGTCCCCATCTTCTGATGGCTCCTTCCAGCAGGATAATGCACCGTGTCACAAAGCTCCAATCATCTCACCACTGGAGATTGAGGTCACTGCACTCCAATGGCCTCCACAGTCACCACATTTCATCCAATAGAGCACCTTTTGGGATGTGGTGGAATGCAGTGGTGTATTTAGGTTGTGTGCTGCCCTAGGCCTGACTAAACTTGTGCAACCCCTGATTTAAATATAATCCACTCCTTCCTGTCAAGGCCACACCCCTTCCTGTTAAAGGCTTGCCCTGAAATTTTCCAGTGGGGATTTAGCTTAATCTGCAGAGATTTCCTCTCACTTCCTGTCTGGCTATGGGGCAGGAAATGAAAGGAAATGAACGGATGGCAAAAAAATAATTAACAGGGGCTTCTATCCAAAATTACACTAATAGGTAGATTCAGTAGGAGTTAGGCCGACTTATCAGTAGATAAGTCGACCTAACTCAGAAGATACAGAGATACGCTTAAACATATGTTAGGTTGCAATATTTTGGATAGCCGCTAGGTGGCGCTTCCATTGCGGTCGGCGTAGAATATGTAAATGAGTTCGTACGTAACCGCAATGCACACTGGGAAATGTAGTCGCCCGGCGCATGCGCAGTGTTTGAAAAACGTCAAAAACGTGAGGTCAAGGCTAATTACCATTAAACACGCCCCCCCAACCCATTTGAATTAGGCGCCCTTACGCCCGCCCGCTTTAAGCTACGCCGCCGTATATTAGCAGGCAAGTACATTGAGAATCATGTACTTGCCTCGCTAACTTACGGCGGCGTAGCTTAAATTCCTTAAGCTACGCCGCCACAAAGTTAGGTCATTGTACCTGAATCTACCTATAAAAGTGTAGCGCAAGCCGGCGGGGACTCTTTTCATGCTGCCCCCCTGCAAAGTGCTGCCCTAGGCCTGGGCCTTGGCCAAGATACAGCGTTGGTGGAATGGGAGATTTGCATCATGGATGTAGAGCCGACAAATCTGCAGCAACTGTGTGATGCCATCATGTCACTATGGTTCAAAATCTATGAGGAATGTTTCCAACACCTTGTCGAATCTATGCTACGAAGAATTAAGGCAGTTCTGAAGGCAACAGGGAGTCCAAGCCGGTACTAGTAAGGTGACACCTAATAAAGTGTCCGGTGAGTGTATATACCAGTGATGGCGAACTTTGGCACCCCAGATGTTTTGGAACTACATTTCCCATGATGCTCATGCACTCTGCAGTATAATTGAGCATCATGGGAAATGTAGTTCCAAAACACCTGGGGTGCCAAGGTTCGCCATCACTGGTATATACAAAGCAGTATGGCCTTACAGCATCCAACACATATCAATGAAGAAGGAAACAACAGCTGGACAGTGAGAGTTTGAAGCAGATTGCCAATACTGTCCGTTCTTTGATAAATAAGGTCAGCTATATCCAGATAATGATATTATTTCCCCTACCAGTTCACCCAGTACATGGTTATCTGGTTCCCTGGTCCGATTTATCCCTCGAATTCCAAACACCACAAACACCATGGCTCCGGTGTCTACTAGAGGCCGGACAGCAGGCTTCCCGCAGGCTGTGTTCAGGCAAGGGTTAAAATCCAGGGTTGGTGACAACTTCTTTGAAGTGGCTGACGGAAAAAAAAAAAAAAAACATGAATAATACGGTATATATTTCTTCAAGTACAGAAACATACCTGTTAAGTGCCGGTTCACACTTTGCATGGTGACTTCAGCGTGACTTGAAGCAACTTACAACGCAACTTTAAGTTGCCTCCAGGACAGGCGACTTTGGCTGTCCTGGAGGCAACTTAAAGTATGATAAAAATGATATCCCCTTCATTACAGTGGCGGTGCATCCATAGTGGGCGCAGGAGCGCCGCCCCCTCTCTCCTGCACCCGTCAATCAACAATACATTGATTCATGCGGTGCATGAATCTATGTATTGTTGCCGCCCACTATTCAGGTGTCCGGCCTGCCTGTTGAGCGCCGGCCATCTGAATAACAGCGGTGGGTGTGTTTTGGAAGTGCCTGATTAGAGCCATAGGCTCTAATAGGCTTCCAAATTGTTAAACAACTGCTGTGAGTTCGCTGTTTACACAATGCTGTGTTAGGGAATCGCTTCCTTAACACTGACCCACCTCTCAGCTAATCAGGTGCACCGGGTCTGGTTACCGGTCACCTGATTGGCTGAAGCGACAGGCGAGCAGAGATGACATCAAGGGAGCGTAGAGGAGGATGGCTTACGCGAGAAAGGTAAGTTGAGGGGGCAAACTGGCTGCATTTGAGAGGACAAAGTGGCTGCATTTGATGGAGCAAACTGGCGTCATTTGAGGGGGCAAACTGGCTGTATTTGAGGGGGCAAACTGGCTGTATTTGAGGGGGCAAACTGGCTGTCTTTGAGGGGGCAAACTGGCGGTATTCGAGGGGGAAAACTGGCTGTATTTGAGGGGGCAAACTGGCTCTATTTGAGGGGGCAAACTGGCTCTATTTGAGGGGGCAAACTGTCATCATTTGAGGGGACAGAGTGGCTGTATTTGATGGGGCAAACTGGCTGTATTTGAGGGGGCAAACTGGCGGTATTTGAGGGGGCAAACTGGCTGCATTTGATGGGGCAAACTGGCGTCATTTGAGGGGGCAAACTGCCTGTATTTGAGGGGGCAAACTGGCTGTATTTGAGGGGGCATACTGGAGGTATTTGAGGGGGCAAACTGGCTGTATTTGAAGGGGCAAACTGGTGGTATTTGAGGGGGCAAACTGGCTGTATTTGAGGGGGTAAACTGGCGGTATTCGAGGGGGAAAACTGGCTGTATTTGAGGGGGCAAACTGGCTCTATTTGAGGGGGCAAACTGGCTGTCTTTGAGGGGGCAAACTGGCTGTCTTTGAGGGGGCAAACTGGCGGTATTCGAGGGGGAAAACTGGCTGTATTTGAGGGGGCAAACTGGCTCTATTTGAGGGGGCAAACTGGCTCTATTTGAGGGGGCAAACTGGCTCTATTTGAGGGGGCAAACTGGCTCTATTTGAGGGGGCAAACTGTCATCATTTGAGGGGACAGAGTGGCTGTATTTGATGGGGCAAACTGGCTGTATTTGAGGGGGCAAACTGGCTGTATTTGAGGGGGCAAACTGGCTGTCTTTGAGGGGGCAAACTGGCGGTATTCGAGGGGGAAAACTGGCTGTATTTGAGGGGGCAAACTGGCTCTATTTGAGGGGGCAAACTGGCTCTATTTGAGGGGGCAAACTGGCTCTATTTGAGGGGGCAAACTGTCATCATTTGAGGGGACAGAGTGGCTGTATTTGATGGGGCAAACTGGCTGTATTTGAGGGGGCAAACTGGCTGTCTTTGAGGGGGCAAACTGGCGGTATTCGAGGGGGAAAACTGGCTGTATTTGAGGGGGCAAACTGGCTCTATTTGAGGGGGCAAACTGGCTCTATTTGAGGGGGCAAACTGGCTCTATTTGAGGGGGCAAACTGTCATCATTTGAGGGGACAGAGTGGCTGTATTTGATGGGGCAAACTGGCTGTATTTGAGGGGGCAAACTGGCGGTATTTGAGGGGGCAAACTGGCTGCATTTGATGGGGCAAACTGGCGTCATTTGAGGGGGCAAACTGCCTGTATTTGAGGGGGCAAACTGGCTGTATTTGAGGGGGCATACTGGAGGTATTTGAGGGGGCAAACTGGCTGTATTTGAAGGGGCAAACTGGTGGTATTTGAGGGGGCAAACTGGCAGTATTTGAGGGGGTAAACTGGCTGTATTGGAGGGGGCAAACTGGCTGTATTTGAGGGGGCAAACTGGCATCATTTGAGAGAGCAAACTGGTGTCATTTGAGGGGGCAAACTGGCTGTATTTGAGGGGGCAAACTGGTTGCATTTGATGGGGAAACTGGCATCATTTGAGGGGGCAAACTGGCATCATTTGAGGGGGCAAACTGGCATCATTTGAGGGGGCAAACTGGCGGCATTTGATGGGCACAGTGGCTCCGTTTGATGGCACAGCGGCGACAATTGATGGGCACAGAGGCTGCGTTTGATGGCACAGTGGCAACAATTGATGGGCACAGTAGCTGCGTTTGATCGGCACAGTGAGGCTGCAATTGATGTTTTTTTTTTTTTTCAGTTTGTTTGCGCCCCCCCAAAAAAATTTGAGCACCAGCCGCCACTGCTTCATTTCTTTGTAAGTGGGCAAACTTACAAAACCTGAAGGGGATCAAATCATTATTTTCCCCGCTGTACACGAGGCCTTAATAAGAGTTCCTTTTTCTTGGATTCTGCATGGAAGGAACCAAGCAAAGCTCTTGTACAGATACTGTCGCCTCCTGCCCTGTGCCAGGTCCTGCTGACAGGCGCGCTCCGCTCCACTAGTCGAAGTCGCTTTTACAATACGGGAAATCACCGCCTTCCGTCGTCGTGGTGTACATAAAGGAAGCGTCTTGCTGGGAGTTTTATTTCAGCAAAAAGCTAATTCCGGGCGATCGTTTTCATTTTAAGAATATTTTCTTTGGCAGATGCGGAAGCCAAACGATGGAGCCGCAACTGTTGGCTTCATTGTGGTTTAATACGGTGAGGCTGGAGTTTTCGCTTCTTCATTATCTGCTCTATGAATCTGCTTTAGCTCCGTAATAAAGAAAACACATCTGTGTCTGGGAGCCCCTTATGTTCTGCTGTTTAATATTCCGCCGACGGCGCACGTGTTGCTTGAGTTTAGTAAACGGCAGAGCCGCACAAAGATCGAGGGGCTGCAATCTGGATGGCTGAAAGCTGAACCCCAGCCTTCCCTTTGCTTACTCTGATTTCACTGCACACTGTGAGCTGCTCACAATGCTAGAGAACTGACCACGGTGTACTTTCCTGCTTGGTCTGGTCAGTTTTTAATAGGAAAGCAGAGGGTCTGGCAGGAACACCAGGGATTTCACACAAAGGGAGCAATAAAAAGAGGACAGGAGACTTTTTCATACAAGTACATGGTACAGCAGGCACATCAGGAATATGAAATGTTGGGGTACCAAACACTTTAAGGATAAAAAGGTGAAGTTTTTTTTTTTTTTTTAAATGACACAGATGGCAGTACAGACAGTTTTTATTTCTCTCCAGTGACAGTCCCATATTGCCTAGACAAGGGCCATTTTCTCACCTTTTTCTGTAGGTACATAGAAGGCCCCTCTGTTGGACACATCAGACCCGGACCCCTGGCACCCAGCAGGAGAGGTGCAGATCTTTCCATGCACGGGGTTCTTGTGCACCAAGGTGAAGTAAAGTTTCCTGAGGAGGATATAAAGCAAAAAGATAACATTTGACATTGTGATAAATAATCCATTGATTGCCGCATACAAAAATTGGATTTGAAATACCCTATTGGCATGTGTTTATTGTGCCACTCCTAATATACATTATTATGTGACTGGCATCTGTCATTTCAAAGAAACAAGACTGGTTGGCAGCAAATACAGAACTTCTGAACCTTCTCCTTTGTAGTCTTTACTCGTGGAGGTGGTACCTGGACCAGGCTGGAAGCTTGATTTGTGTAGAGTGGAGATGCTGGTCCCAAGGGGCCAGAGTTAGCACAGCAGAGGACGGTTATTGGGCATGTAAGCGGGTTGAAGTCACGCTAGTTAGATGCTGCCCTGGACGGGAAGGCAAAAGTTAATGCCTATGTCGGTTTTTTGGCGGGTTATCTTTGGTTCCAATCCACTGACTTTATTATATAAAAGAGGGAAAGTGGTCCGGAGCTGAGAGCCCCCAACCCCCTGCCCCTGAACAGAGAGGTCCAGAGCCTATAAGAAAATCTAATAATAGAGAAGACCAGAGAGCTACACCCAGGGGGAGCAGAGGAATGTTGCTTGCCACTGCCGTTATGCAGAAAATCATCAGGACTTGGGGTACGTCCTCGAAGATTCCAGCCCTGGGAAATGACACTAATGGATCCTATTCTTTGTACACGGATTCTACCTTTGCAGGTATGCCGGGGCAGCATACAGCCTGGGTTAAGAGTAGGGCTGTAGGAAAAGTCTTGTTCTTGCATGTTAGAATTCGACATGTTCATTTTGCATTTTTATAAGTAAAGCTTTGAAACTTTGTTCCCTTGTGGTCTGAAGTTACTCAAGGGCTGTAATGCAAGTAACCGACCCGCGTGAGGTTCATCCATGTTATCATTATGCCTGATGTAGGGCTAAAGATTAACTTTTCCTCCATGTTTGTTCCATGTTTTTATTAAGGTTGAGCATTCCCCCCCACAGCATCCTTAGCCTGGTCCCAGGGCATTGATGAAAACAGCACAGAACAAGGGTACCCCCCAGGGCCATCTTTAATATTGATTGGACCCTGGGCAAAACCCCCCACTGCAATTTTGCTCTCCACCTGCTCTGAGACATACAATAAATATCAGCTAGACTTAAAATCAGTTTACTGTATCAGATTAGGCAGTGATTGTGATTGGCTGCCAGAGGTTACAGCATATCATTACCACTTACTGACTGGTTGCTAGAGGTTACAGCACACATTACGGCTCACTGATTAGTTGCTAGAGGTTACAGCACATGATTTCTTCTTGTTGATTGGTTGCTAGAGATTACTGTACAGTGATACTGCTCACTGATTGGTTGCCAGAAGTTACAGCACATCATCTTTTCACTGCAGGGGGGCATGATATTCATATGAATGCCACCTTTATTTACATATCAATGCCTCAGCTATTTACATATGAATTTACATGATTTATATATGAATGACGTTACATGTAAAGACAGGGTCTGCAGGTATGTCATCTGTACACAATAGGGCAGAGCTGAGCAGCATTAGTAGCAGCACTTCACACTGAGATATCGGGACACAGCACAGGACTAAAACTTCATGGGACAAGGGAATTTAAACTGGGATAGTTGGCAAGGATAAAGCCCCGTACACACAGTCGGACTTTTGACCGGCCAAAATCACATCGGAATTCCGACAGAATTCCATCAGAGTAAAAGAGAACATGTTCTCTATCAAAACTCCGATGGAATTCCTCAGAATTTCCGATGGAAAAAATCCGATGGGGCATAAACACGGTCGGAATTTCCGATGGAAAAAGTCTGTCTGACTTTTTCCATCGGAAATTCCAATCGTGTGTACGGGGCTTAAGGCAGCTGCTTTGGGCCCCACAACAATGACAGGACCCAGGGCAACTTCCCCTTTTGCCCTCCCTTAAAGACGGCCCTGGGTACCCTATGTGTAATACGGTGATTTCATTCCAAGTGTCTAGCGTAGCCCAGAAGAACCTACCCCGGGGGGTAGTCCTCTCATAAAACCCAGACTTTGCGCCCAACGAGTTAGTGGAAAAAACATGGAGGAAAGGTTCATCCATGTAATCATTGGGCCATATTCTTATACATCTAAGGCGGCGGAACGTATGTACTTTACGTTACGCCGCTGCAAGTTTAAGTGGCAAGTGCCGGATTCCCAAACCACTTACCTGTAAACTTGCGGCGGCGTCGCATAAAGTCCACCCGCGTAAGCCATCCTAATTCAAATGATCCTGGCAGGGGGCGTGGATCATTTAAATTAGGCGCGCTCCCGCGCCGATCGTAATGCGCATGCTCCGTCGGGTAAATTACCCGACGTGCATTGCGCTAAATGACGTCTCACGGACGTCATTTGTTTTGACTGTAACGTAAATGGCGTCCAGCGCCATTCACGGACGACTTACGCAAACGACGTTAAATTTTGAAATTTCGACGCGGGATCGAAGGCCATACTTAACATTGAGTACGCCACCTAGGGGGCATCTTTATCTTTACGCCGCGTATCGCTTACGGAAACGACGTTAAAACACTACGGCGGGCAAGCGTACGTTAGAGAATCGGCGCGACTAGTCATTTGCATATTCTATGCTGACCACCACCTAGCGGTCCAGCGGAAATATTGCAGCCTAAGATACAACGGCGCAAGCCGTCGTATCTTAGGCATGTTTAAGTGTATCTCAGTTTGAGAATACACTTAAACATAGGAAACGGACTTACGTAGGCGTATCTGTTGATACGCCTACGTAACTTGTTTAAGAACCTTTCCTCCATGTTTTTTTTAAGGTTGAGCATTCCCCTCACAGCAGCCTTAGCCTGGTCCCAGGGCATTAATGAAAACGGCACAGAACAAGAGTACCCCATGTGTAATACGGTGATACAGTGATCCCAAGTGCCTAGCGTAGCCCAGAAGAGCCTACCCCGGTGGGTAGTCCTCTCATGAGACCCAGACTTGGCGCCCAACGCGATAATGGGAAAAACATGGAGGAAAGGTTCTTCCATGTTATCATTATGCCTGATTTAGGGCTGAAGATGAACCTTTCCTCCATGTTTTTTTTTAAGGTTGAGCATTCCCCTCACAGCAGCCTTAGCCTGGTCCCAGGGCATTGATGAAAATGGCACAGAACAAGGGTACCCCCAGGGCCATCTTTAATATTGATTGGACCAACGAGTTAATGGGAAAAACATGGAGGAAAGGTTCATCCATGTTATCATTATGCCTGATGTAGGGCTAAAGATGAACCTTTCCTCCATGTTTTTTTTAAGGTTGAGCATTCCCCTCACAGCAGCCTTAGCCTGGTCCCAGGGCATTGATGAAAATGACACAGAACAAGGGTACCCCCAGGGCCGTCTTTAATATTGATTGGAACAACGAGTTAATGGAAAAAACATGGAGGAAAGGTTCATCCATGTTATCATTATGCCTGATGTAGGGCTAAAGATGAACCTTTTCTTCATATTTTTTCCATATTTTTTTAAGGTTGAGCATTCCCATCACAGCAGCCTTAGCCTGGACCCAGGGCATTGATGAAAACGGCACAGAACAAGAGTACCCCATGTGTAATACGGTGATCTCATCCCAAGTGCCTAGCGTAGCCCAGAAGAGCCTACCCCGGTGGGTAGTCCTCTCATGAGACCCAGACTTGGCACCCAACGCAATAATGGGAAAAACATGGAGGAAAGGTTCTTCCATGTTATTATGCCTGATTTAGGGCTGAAGATGAACCTTTCCTCCATGTTTTTTTTAAGGTTGAACATTCCCCTCACAGCAGCCTTAGCCTGGTCCCAGGGCATTGATGAAAACGGCACAGAACAAGGGTACCCCCAGGGCCGTCTTTAATATTGATTGGACCAACGAGTTAATGGAAAAAAACATGGAGGAAAGGTTCCTCCATGTTATCATTATGCCTGATGTAGGGCTAAAGATGAACCTTTTCTTCATATTTTTTCCATATTTTTATTAAGGTTGAGCATTCCCCTCACAGCAGCCTTAGCCTGGACCCAGGGCATTGATGAAAACGGCACAGAACAAGAGTACCCCATGTGTAATACGGTGATCCCATCCCAAGTGCCTAGCGTAGCCCAGAAGAGCCTACCCCGGTGGGTAGTCCTCTCATGAGACCCAGACTTGGCGCCCAACGCGATAATGGCCTGGTCCCAGGGCCTTTAATGAAAATGGCACAGAACAAGGGTACCCCCAGGGCCGTCTTTAATATTGATTGGACCAACGAGTTAATGGAAAAAACATGGAGGAAAGGTTCATCTTTAGCCCTACATCAGGCATAATGGTCAACATATATCTAGAGATGCATGGTGCTCCATAACAAGACAATAATCATAATCCATCTGGAAAACGTGCCTTCAGCTAAGAGCTTTTTCTCCAGCCGAAGTTTAGCTTTAATATCAGCAAACCATAGCAGAAGTGAAATCTAAACAAATCTTTGAGGTAATTGAGTACATCATCTTCTTTTAATTATAAACCACTTGCAACTTTTAGCAAAAAGCTCTTTATCCTGAAATGGCAATTTGATGCGAGGAGCACATTAGGCGGATATTTTACAGGAAACTCCGTTTTTTTTTTTTTAATGTTAATGAAAGACACAGATGTGATCGAATTCCGAGCAGGACTATCAAAATCTAAATGAACGTTTCTTCCTACTTTCTACTTTGTCATTTCTAAAGCGGCAAAGTGCCCATGAATGTTTTATCAATCCTGCATTAAATATTCCATTCGAAAGACACTCAAAGCTAGAAAAACAAGATTCCTTTCTCCGATAGAGAAATGAAAAGCAAGGAACGTAAGATGCGTCCTCCTGAACTTTGTGTTGCTTGGGCTGACCTTCTGAAATGACCCCTGTCTTTCATGCTGGTACAAGACGTAACAGTGGCAGTTCACTAAATGTCTTGTTGAGAAAATCATTGCAGGATAAATAAGTCATTCTGTATAAAATATTGAATGCAGCACAGTGACAAAAATAAAATATCTGCTTATAGAGCACTGAAAAAATGTGAACAAATGTTTCAAATGTACGTGTCCACTTTATTCTTTACAAAAATTACAACCTTAACCACTAAGGACCAGAAGGATTTGCCCTGTTAACCACTTGAGCCTCTTTCTGAGATTTGTTGTTTACAAGTTAAAAAAATTTTTTTTTGCTAGAAAATTACTTAGAACCGCCAAACATTATACTTTTTTTTTCTAACACCCTAGAGAACAAAATGGCGGTCGTTGCAATACTTTATTTTACACCATATTTGCGCAGCGGTCTTACAAGCGCACTTTTTGGGAAAAAATACACATTTTTGAGTGAAAAATATAACAGTAAAGTTAGCCCAACCTTTTTTTTTTATATTGTGAAAGATAATGTTACGCCGAGTAAATTGATACCCAACATGTCACGCTTCAAAAATTGCGCCCGCTCGTGGAATGGCGACAAACTTTTACCCTTTAAAATCTCTATAGGCGACATTTAAAAAGATTCTACAGGTTGCATGTTTTGAGTTACAGAGGAGGTCAAGAGCTAGAATTATTGCTCTCTCTCTCTCTACCGATCGTGGCGATACCTCACATGTGTGTTTTGAACAACGTTTTCATATGCTGGCGCTGCTCACGTATGCGTTCACTTCTGCACGCGAGCTCGGCGGGACAGGGCAGGTTTAAACATTTTTATTTATTTTTTCTTATTTATTTTACCTTTTATTTACCGTATTTATTGGCGTATACTGCGCTGTTTTTTGCCCTGAAATTTAGGGCAAAATTGTGGGTGCGCGATATACGCCGATACCCGCTTTCCCGTGCCGAGTTTGAACTACTGCGCCTGCATATACGGAGCGCAGTACACTCGTGTATAGTCGGGCAGGCTCGGCTCCTCTCGCAGTCACGTCCTGGACGTACAGGACGTGACCGCGAGAGGAGCCGAGCCTGCCCGACTATACACGAGTGTAATACGCTCGGTATATGCCGGCGCAGTAGTTCAAAATCAGCGCGGGAAGCGGGGATCGAGCGGGGAGGACACCGAAGATGGACGCCGGACCGGACGAGGAGGACACCCCCGAAGCCGCAGACCGACGCCGGACCCAACGAGGCCGCCGATAGACGCTGCGCAAGACACCAAAACTGTAAGTATTAAAATGTTTTTTTTTACAGGAATGCGGGTCCACTTTAGGGGTGCGCGCTATACGCCGGAACGCCCAATACCCCGATAAATACGGTAGATTTTTTTTTTTTTTAATTGGGTCACTTTTATATCTATTACAAGGAATGTAAACATCCCTTATAATAGAACAAAGTAAGCATGACAGGTCCTCTTAAATATGAGATCTGGGGTCAAAAAATACCTCACAACTCATATTTACACTAAAATGCATTAATAAAAAAAACAAAATGGCCCTTTAAGAGCTATGGGTGTAAGTGACATTTTGACGTTACTTCCGCCCTGCTATGGTATGAAGACAGGTGGAGGCCATCTTCCCCACACTCGTATCCATACAACAGCATTGGAGAGTGACGGGAGGGGGGCCCTCTCTCCCGACGCCGATAACGGCGATCTCACGGCGAATCTGCCGCAGAGACCACCATTATCAGAAACCGGACCGCCTGCTTAAGACGAGGATACCTGGGTTATGGCAGCTAGCTGCTGCCATAACAGGGATATCCCTCTTCAAACAGCCGACGTATATCGGCGGTCCGGAAGTGGTTAATGACCAGGCAATTTTTTGCTAAACACCCCTGCATCACTTTAAATGACAATTGCGCAGTCGTGCGATGCTGTACCCAAACAAAATGTGTGTCCTTTTTTCCCCCACAACTAGAGCTTTCTTTTGGTGGTATTTGATAAAAAAAAAAAAATTGTTTACTTTTTACTTTTTGATAATATAAATCATATATTATGCAGAAACAGTGGTGATGTAAGGGCCGTAGCTGGAAGTGTTGGATTGAACAACAGAATGAACACAGGTAAGTATAACAAATTTCTCACCTTGAGCCTAGGTTCACACTGCTGCAAATTCAAAATCGCGGTAAAATGCGCGATTTTACCGCGTTTTCGTGGCCGCGATTTTGCCACGATTTTGCCGCGATTTCGGCCGCAATTTAATGTAAATCGCGGCCCGAAATCGCAAAAAGTAGTACAGGAACTACTTTTTGAAATCGCAGATACGGCGTCGCACTGATTAGGACAGTGCCATTGCCGACAATTGCCGCCGATTTGAGATGCGATTTGACATGTCAAATCGCATCTCAAATCGTTCCAAATCGTACCCAGTGTGAACCAGGGCTCAGTGTTTTTTTCAGCATTAAAAAAATTACCATCATTACAAATTAGTCACTTAGGCTATTATTGCATTAGTCTAATGCCGCGTACACACGACCATTTTTCATTTCATGGAAAAAAAAAACAACGTTTGTCTCAACGTGATTCCTCTCAAGCCTGCCTTGCATACACATGATTGTGATAAAAAAAAATTGATCAAAGCGCGGTGACGTACAAAACGTACAACGGCACTATAAAGGGAAAGTTCCATTCGAATGGCGCCACCCATTGGGCTGATTATGCTAATTTCCCTTCTCATAAGTTGCTTCTAAACATGCACATTTTTTTCCCGTCGTTAACCACTTCTATACTAGGTACTTACGCACCTTCCTGCCCAAGCCAATTTTCAGCTTTCAGCACTGTCGCAATTTGAATGACAATTGCGCGGTCGTGCTACACTGTACCCAAATGAAATTTTTATCATTTTGTTCCCACAAATAGAGCTTTCTTTTGGTGGTATTTAATCACCTCTGCGATTCTTATTTTTTGCGCAACAACTAAAAAACGACCGAAATTTTTGAATTTTTATTTTTTATTTTTTTCTGTTAATTTTTTTGTAAATAAGTAAGTTTTCTTCTTCAATTATGGGCACTGATATGGCGTCACTGATGGGCACCGATGAGATGGCACTGATGGGCACAGATGAGGTGGCACTGATGGGCACTGATAGGCGGCGCTGTTATGCTGCACTGATGTGCATTCATAGGCGGCACTGATGGGCACTCATAGGCGGCACTGATGGGCACTCATAGGTGGCACTGGGCACTCTTTGGCGGAACTTATGGGTGGCACTGATGGGTACTTATGGGTGGCACAGATGGGCACTGATAGGTGGGCACTGGGCATAGATGGGCACTAAGAGGTGGCACTGATGGACACTGGGTGGCACTGATGAACACTGAGGGGTGGCACTGATGGCATTGCTGGGCATTATTACAGTCAGTGTTGCCCATGTTTCCAGTCAGTGCCCATTTGTGGGCACTGATTGGCATCGATTGTGTTTATTTTATTTATTTTTGCTCCATTTGGCAACCGGGGGGCACTCCCTGGTGGTCCAGTGTTGGCATCCGAGGGGGGGCTGCGCTGATAAACAATCAGCGTGAACCCTCTGTCAGGAGAGCCGCCGATCTGTCAGACGCGAGTGAGGAAGAGCCGATCAACGGCTCTTCCTGTTTACATCGTGATCAGCCGTGGTTGGACACGGCTGATCACATGGTAAAGAGCCTCCGCCGGAGGCTCTTTACCGAGATCGGAGATGCAGGGTGTCAGACTGACACCCCGCATCAACGATAGCCGCGCTGCGCACCCCCACGGGCGAGCGCCGGCATGAAATCCTGCAGGACGTCAATAGACGTCCAGTCAGGATTTCACAACCACTTCCCAGACGACAATTGTATATTGACCGGGCGGGAAGTGGTTAAAGCCTACACACGTCCGTTTTTCACAATGTGAATAAATAAAAAATTGCATTTTTCTCGTCAGGAAAATTGTCTGTGTAAAAGAGTATTTCTTTTTGGCCAGCAGATGGAGCTGTCAGCTTTTTGCACATGTTTTTCTCTGACTCCTTTGCTTCTTTATTGTAAAAAAAATGTGGTTTGAAGAACTAATTTCAAGCTGAAATTTATTAGGGAGTAGGTCAATAATGACTCACTCTTGACAGGAGATAACTACTGCTGTGATGTCTCCCTAGATAGCCATCTCTTCAAATCTGTTGCTGTACATTAAATGTTAATACGAAAACAAATAATGGATAACATAAATCATATATTATGCAGAAACAGTGGTGATGTAAGGGCCGTAGCTGGAAGCGTTGGATTCCAGCAGCGATTGTTGTTTTTGAACAGCATGAACCCAGGTAAGTATAACTAATTTTCTCATCTTGAGGGTTGTTTTAGCATTAAAAAAAAAAAAAATGTGCATTATTAAAATGAATCACTATTTGAAAATATAATCATTATGGGCAGTTTCAAAATTAGGTGTTCATATAAAGGTTTGCTGTCCATGAAAAATAATACATTGAGACAGACAAGCCTGCCTCTTCCCCAGACAAGACCAGAATACCAAGCACGCGGATCATACGAGAGCCGGCCGCGGAGGCGCTGAGCCGAGCCGTCTATCCAGCCCTGGGAATAAGCAAGATGCAGCTTAGACAGACCACTTGAAAGAAGAGATGCAGTGTGCTGATGGATGGAGAGGCCAAATAAACAGCCTAATTCACCATGCTGGAAATGATCAAAGTGTCTGCAGGGGGAGGGGGCCTTATTGCAGATTCTCATTCTCCTTCCCAGGGGTACATTTCAATTACAATAACCCCCCGGGGGAACATTGATTGGGACGCCACTGCATCTGTGTGGTCACACCATTCTCTACACTTTATGTAATAAAAATGAGCGTATTCTATAAGTGTGCTGAAACTGTATTTCCTCAAATCCAAGCAAACCAAACTTCATTTGTGTTTGATACTTACTGGTAAGCCTGTATATAGCATGATCAATGACCCACCCTTGTCTGTGATTGGGCAGTGAAAGAGCATCAGAACACTAATATGGTCAACAGGGGCGGACTGACAACTCATGGGGCCCTCGGGCAATAGGAGATTATGGGGGCCCCCGGGCAATAGGAGATTATGGGGGCCCCCAGGCCTTAGGAGATTATGGGGGCCCCCAGTACTGTATACACACACACACACATACAGTATACATACACAGTATACAGACACACAATATACACACACAGTATACACACACAGTATACATACACAATATACACACACAGTATACATACACAATATACACACACAATATACACACACAATATACACACACACAGAACACACATACAGACACACAGTACACACACATACACACCGTATACATACACAGTATACATACACAATACACACACACAGTATACATACACAATATACACACACACACAGAACACACATACAGACACACAGTACACACACACACACACACACACACACACACCGTATACATACACAGTGTACATACACAATATACACACACAGTATACATACACAATTTACACACACACACAGAACACACAGTACACACACACCGTATACATACACAGTATACATACACAATATACACACACAGTATACATACACACACACAGAACACACATACAGACACACAGTACACACACCGAATACATACACAGTATACACACACACACACACCGTATACATACACAGTATACATACACAATATACACACACAGTATACATACACAATATACACACACACAGAACACACATACAGACACACAGTACACACACCATATACATACACAGTACACACACACACAATATACACACACAGTATACATACACAGTATACACACACAGTATACACACACACAGAACACACATACAGACACACAGTACACACACATCGTATACATACACAGTATACATACACAATATACACACACAGTAAACATACACAGTATACATACACAGTATACATACACAATATACACACACAGTAAACATACACAGTATACATACTGTGACAGGAAGTCAGGTAAATCTGGGGGTGTTGTCACAGACAGAAAATTCACCAATTACTATCAGGTGTCGGCTGCAGAGGTAGCCAGAAAGGTTTAAGGACGTTGAATAGCTTCAGCTGTTCAGAATGAGGCAATTAAGGCCTCTATAAATTGTCCAGAGGATTACTACTCAATGCTGCATCCTGAGACTTGTTGAGTTAAGGAGAGCAGTGAGCTGAGGAAGACTTCTGAAGGTGAAGTGGTAGTTGATATGTTTGCTGTGTGATAAGAAAATCAAAAAGACTACTGTTTTCTGCTGGAAGACCAGCAGTGTCTGCCCAGCAGTAGGCTGTGCCAGACTCCATAGGTAGGTTCCTGTGTTGTGAAGGTAGATGGCCCAAGTGGCCAGGGTTTATTTTATGTTTTGTTTTGTTTATGCTGTTTTGATGCTTGAACTTGTTTCCAGCAATATGGAAGAATAAACCATAACCCTTGTTTTTCAACCACCCACGGCTGCCTCTCTGTATAAATTCAGTGTGTAGTGAACCCACTCAGGAGGTCACACACCCCGCTACCGAGCTAACCCCTTACAATACACAGTATACACACACAATATACACACACACAGAACACACATACAGACACACAGTACACACACACACCGTATACATACACAGTATACACACACAGTATACATACACACACAGTATACACACACACAGAACACACATACAGACACACAGTATACATACACACACTGAGAAGGTACTGGAGAGGCGGGGCAGCTATAATCTTGGGATTTTTAGACCAAAAGGATGTCGGTAAGGGACATTTCAGGGACAGATGTAAAAAAACACAGATTTTTACATACTGTCCCTGGTTTTACTGAGGCTGGCAACTCTGATGGGGCCCCCTAGAGGCATGGGGCCCTCGGGCAGTGCCCGAATGGTCAGTCCATCCCTGATGGTCAACAGTCTGCTCTTTTCTCCTATCAGGAAGCTACCGGAAGGAGTCTGAAAGCACTGTGCTGTGCAGAACCTCATGATTGGCTTCTAGTATTACTAAAATCTTTCCCAATCTTAGCACTGCAGCATAGGCGATTGCAGGAGGCTGGTATAAAAACAAACTCAAATACTTCCACGTTCTTTTTTTTTTTTATGTTATTTTTTAATGAATACAAAACCAAATTAAACGGTGCCCAGCTTCAGCTTTAAAGGCTTAGTTTACCTTTAACAATGAACTACCTATGCAGGAACCTGAAGATAAAACCAAACTGTGCAGCTTTGACCAAAGGGAAATAGTTTTTTGCAATAGGTGTAGGCCATATAAGTACCTCCTGAAACCTGGCTGAAAACTCTCAAAGCTGGCATCATTCCATGTTTTCTTGTTGCTAGGATGTTGCTAAGACACCCTCAGCCACTTCAAGCCACCCGGCATGCGCTCTCTCTCTCCCCTGTCAAAGTAGCTCTGAGCTCAGCGATGCTGCGATGGAGGAGATAGTAGACAACAAATGTGTGGGAGTTTGAGAGCTAGCTCCTGTGATGGCGGGGGCGAGCAGTAATGGCTAGAAGTGTCTCAGAAATATCCTATCCACAAGGCAGGATGGGATGATTCCACCTCTGGAGTTTTTTTGACCAAGCTTTGGGAAGTACCTAAATGGCCTACACCTATAGCAGGGGCATTATCCAACTTCAAAGTTACACAGTTTGTTTTTGTGTACATGTGCCCCTTACTTGCATAGGCAGATTTATGGTAAACGTGAACTAACCCTTTAACATTCCTTATGTTATAAGAAACATAAGAAGAATATGTACAAAAAATAATAAACCAAGAGACAGCCTGGTACCATTCAACGTTTATCTGCCTCAGGGTCTTGCCTTATTGTAATTCCGGGCCTTGGTTATCCCTACATAGCGCAGGGTTCTCCAGTAAGATATTTCAATATACCGTATTTTCCGGCGTATAAGACGACTGGGCGTATAAGACGACCCCCTCATTTTCCAGGAACATTTTTGGTTTTGGGATATACTCACTGTATAAGACTACCCCCGTCTTACTAGTCTTTCTGGAAGCTGAGGGGTAGCCAGAACCGCTGACAGAAACAGGCTATTTCAAATCTCACTGTGCCATTACATTACATTCCTCACTGTGCCATTACATTACATGCCCCCACTGTGCCATCACTTGCCCCTCACTGTACCATCACTTGCCCCTAGCTGTACCATCACTTGCCCCTCACTGTACCATCACTTGCCCCTCACTGTGCCATCACTTGCCCCTAGCTGTACCATCACTTGCCCCTCACTGTACCATCACTTGCCCCTCACTGTGCCATCACTTGCCCCTCACTATGTCATCACTTGCCCCTCTCTGTGCCATCACTTGCCCCCACTGTGCCTGAACTTGTTGCCCCCCCCAGTGCAATCACCGCAAACACTCACTTTTTTGCAGGCGGTGACAGTCTCCGTGCTGCGAGCGCGAGCGTCAATGATTTGAAAGCCGCGCCTTCTCTTCAGAGTGTTCTGTGATAGGCGGAAAACAAATTTTCCCAGCAGCGCCTCTGTTCTGTGTTCCGCCTATCACGGACGTCTTCTCATCTCGTCCGAGAATGAGAAGGCATCTGTGATAGGAGGAACACAGAACAGAGGCGCTGCTGGGAAGATTTGTGTTCCTCCTATCACAGAACACTCTGAGGAGAAGGAGCGGCTTTTAAATCATTGACGCTCGCGCTCGCAGCACGGACACTGTCACCACCGGCAAAAAAAGTGAGCACTGTGAAGTGAGTTCCTTCTGATGCTTTGGAAGCTCTCTGCGGACCATGGCTTTTGCTGTAGGATGCGACTAAGAAAATGTCAGGAAAGACCTACTAGAACAGTTGAACTTTATTTGGGGTTAATCAGAGGCACTTTAGATGATGGTGTGTACTGACTTCTATTTAATATGTTTTTGAATGTGATTGCTTAATTCTGAACACAGCTACATCCCCAGTTATAAAAGGGTGTACAACCACATTATTTTAGTTTTTTGTTTTTACTCCTGCCCCCCCCCCCCCCCCCCCCCCCTCCCCCCTAAAAGATTTCAGGTTGTTTCTCAATTGAGTTTTACAGTTTATAAGTCACATTAAAGGTGGAAAAAGTTCTGAAATTATTTATCTTTGTCTCATTTTGTTACGTCACAGAAACCTGACATTTTAGCAGGGGTGTGTAGACTTTTTATATCCACTGTAAGTATTATATGGGCTGAGCTCAGAGCTGCACACATAGAATACATAGAAGATAAGTAAAAACAAATTCAGCGTTCACAACCACTTTGAGCTCAAACAAATTCCTAAACCCTGATGAAGGGGGAAAATGTTTGACTCTCGAAACGCATTGGATTTTTTTCTGCTATGAACCAATTTTATCATGAAAAACTTTTGAATCCTGGACTTTTTTGGCACTCTCATTGGACTGTATATATGTAGATTCTCAATGCTGGGCTTTCTGTGATGGAAGTACTAAAATGAATATTTTGTGTTATGATTACTTTCCTCCTGAGCTACTCAAATGTTACATATGTATGTGTGAAAATACACCACAGTGCTGTTACTTTCCTTAAGAGACATTATAGGGTTAAAGGAACCTTCAGGAAGTAATTAAGTGAAGACAGCTGGCCCCTTCTACTGCACTCCTAAACTCCCTCCTTCCGGCCCATCCCATCGACTGAAGAATGAAGCCCTTGTGAAATTGAATGGGGATCCCTGTATGACACGCAGACATTTGTGCTAATTAGAGACATTTGAAACGTGTGCAGTATGCCAAGAACAGACGTCACAGGGGCGTGTAATAAGGGACTGAACTATATGAACTGAACCAATCAGTATGCTTATCTGTATGATGTCATGTTATTAATAAAAGGAGCAGCATAGGCTCCACCCGATCTCTCTATGGCTGGACATTGGAAGGTGAAGATGTGGACTGTTTCTCTCTCCTCTCTGGCCTGCATGTTTCACTATTATGATTTGGGTTAAACGGCAGAATGGGGTTCGCCCTGAGGTTGTATCAGGGGTCAATCCTTATCATTTCCCCCTGTTTTGTGGAGTTGTGTTGAACAAGAACCAGTGTGCCCAGTGCCAATGCAATTAGTAGACTCATTGAGAATCTGTATCCAGCACTTGGTTTTAACTTTGTCTAGCAATAAAAACCTGACATTGGTTCCAACCCTTCCTTGCCTAGAGTTGCAACGGACACTAGCAAAAAGTGTGGTGGGTTTTATGCAACTAGATGCGATGTGATTTCCAAGAGGTCATTTACCTGGTGTAATTCTGCTCCCTGTCAGCAGCGTAGAAGCTGAAGTCGAATTTCCACCCTCGGCGAGAGTCGCAGGCTGAGGAGGTGATCATCCACTTCTTGGGACAAACGTCACTCTGCAGCCCTATGGTGGACACACAAGCGGTCAGCTTCCTGGTGTAGTTACCGTAAGGAATCTTATACACCTAAACAATTAACGAAAACACATATTTTACAAGGTGGCACCCTCTGTTCTGCACTCCTGAGCGTTCTCTGAGTTCTCAGCCCTAACAACATAATAAGACCGGGGTAGCTAGGTTGGCGCTAAGGGTGACCATGCTTGCAGAGAGACTGTTACACAATCCGGATAATTGGCTTGATGATCTCAATCACTATAAAGGGTACAAACGGCCTAATAAGTCAGCCTCAGGAGAGCAGCATCCCTAATAACTGATCATTTTAGATGGCTCCCCATTGTTCCCTGGAGACTGAGAAGAAATCTCCCAGCATAGAGTGGTGCCAACTAGACAGGGTTGCACATTTCTGTTCCTCAGGGATTGTGATTTGCACAAACCTATAGAATTCCTTAATTAAATGGTGAGAGTACTGTGGTTATGGGGGAAGACTGGTAGGCTGAATCACACAATGGGGTTGATTTACTAAAACCAGAGAGTGCAAAAGTGGGTGGGGCTATGCATAGAAACCAATCAGCTTCCCATTTCTTTTCTTTTTTTTTTTAAAGTTAGAATCTGATTGGTTATCATGCACAACTGCACCAGGTTTTGCTCTCTCTAGTTTAAGTAAATAAACCCCAATGACTTTCTATATGTTGGGGGGTTTCCAGAGCTAAGAACTCTTTCCTCATTATCTATAAAGCAGCAAAAATGTCCAACAGGGGGAGTGGGGCGCCAAATACTGGTCACAGCATGTGGGTGGAGTTGGACATTAAATTGCAGGGATCTTTCCACTAGTGTCTCACAGACACTCATAATTATAGTATTCATCCAAATATTAATTTTTAAATTCTATTTTATTTCCCCCCTTTTTAGCCGATTAATAGATTTGTATTGATAGACAAGCACACAGCAGTGTTGTACGTCACCACGTTCTTGACGGTTGGAATTTTGTGTGACCGTGTGTATGCAACACAAGTTTGAGCCAAAATTCAGTCGGAAAAAGAATCCACGTTTTTCTTGTCAGAATTTTTCGATCGTGTGTATGTGGCCAGAGGCGGCTCTTTAATTAGTCAAATTAGGCGTTCGCCTAAGGGTTCCCACTCACAGGGGCCTCAAGGCCGCCTAACTTTCCCAATGCGTTACCCCAGTTTTGAGGGACAGGGGATCTTAACGCTGTTGTGGTCAGGCAGCGTTATGAGCCCTGACTCAGGAGCGGGGCTGCTAGTATCCCTAACAACCAGTGAATATCGGTGACACCACCCCTTGTGATGTCAATGACCCAGCATGCCCTCAGTCAGTGTCGTCACAAGGGGCGGGTCCACCAGGTGACATCACCGGATGACCCCCACCCCTTAGTTATTAAAGAGCAGGATCTGGGGGCCGCCTTGTTAAAGGGAGCTTCCAGATTCCGTTAAGCCTCCTGCTCACAGACCCCCCACAACCACCGGCCATGGTTGTGGGGAAGAGGCTCTTGTCCTTGAATTATTTTTACCATCGTGAGTGGGGCCCCATGTCAAGTTTTGACTAAGGCCTCACAAAGCCTAGACAACCACCGGCCATGGTTGTGGGGAAGAGGCACTTGTCCTTGAATTATGTTTCCCATCATGGGCGTGAGTGGGCCCCATGTCAAGTTTTGCCTAAGGCCTCACAAAGCCAAGACAACCACCGGCCATGGTTGTGGGGAAGAGGCTCTTGTCCTTGAATTGTTTTTCCCATCATGGGTGTGAGTGGGGCCCCATGCCAAGTTTTGCCTAAGGCCTCACAAAGCCTAGACAACCACCGGCCATGGTTGTGGGGAAGAGGCTCTTGTCCTTGAATTATTTTTACCATCATGAGCGTGAGTGGGGCCCCATGTCAAGTTTTGACTAAGGCCTCACAAAGCCTAGACAACCACCGGCCAGGGCTGTGGGGAAGAGGCTCTTGTCCTTGAATTATTTTTCCCATCATGGGCTTGAGTGGGGCCCATGCCAAGTTTTGCCTAAGGCCTCACAAAGCCTAGACAACCACCGGCCCTGGTTGTGGGGAAGAGGCCCTTGTCCTTGAATTGTTTTTCCCATCATGGGCGTGAGTGGGGCCCCATGTCAAGTTTTGCCTAAGGCCTCACAAAGCCATAAGAGCCAAAACATCTCCAATACTGTTGGTAATTCATATAAGAAGACATAAAACAGCCAACAGGCTTTGGGAGCTCAAAAATCTCCCCCACCTTTGTGGCTCAAATATTGTATGAAGCTAAGACTCAAAAACGGCAAAGTCACCAAAAGTAATTATTTGGGGAATAAACCATAGAAAGTGCCCAGGAACAGCAGCCATAGAAGAGCAAGAGGGATATTTATGGGAACTTAAAATGCTTTGGCTGTTTTATGTCTATTTGTAAGAATTACCACCGGTATTAAAGATTTTTGGACTCATAGTCCCTTGGCTCTCATTAGACTTTTCACTACCAACAATAAAAAAAAAAAAAAAAAGTTATTACCTTTCCTCTCTCTATCCAGAACACAAAAAGTTTTGGCTATAAATACGCTTTAATTTAAACATTATAGAAAATATGATAAAAATACAGCATGGATTTCTCTTCCTAAGAAAAATGATTCTGTGGACCCCCAAATCCCGACATGTCAGGGGCCCTGAAGAACAGTAGTTGTGCAGCCCTGCTAAGGAAGTAAATGGTATCCCGAGGGTCCCATTAGAAGCAACGCTCAAGATAAGCATGGTCAGTTTTAGCGCCTGTTCACAATATGTTAAATTGTAATATTTATTTCCTCTTAAAAAATACATTAGGCTTTTAATAAGCCGCTATGAATGTGTAGTAAAGCTTGTTAAAAAAAATTATATTATGTTATATATCAAGTTCATAGTTATTGTTTATTATGCTTTTTATTTTTATTAAAAACAGACTGAACCTAAAAATACATTGGATTCTGTTAAAATAAAATGCAAGTAGTAATTACCATATTTATCGGCGTATACCGTGCACTTTTTTGCCCTGAAATTCAGGGCAAAATCATGGGTGCGCGATATACGCCGATACCCGCTTCCCGCGCCGAGTTTGAACTTCTGCGCTGGCATATACCGAGCGCAGTACACTCGTGTATAGTCGGGCAGGCTCGGCTCCTCTCGCAGTCATGTCCAGGACGCACAGGACGCACAGGACGTGACCGTGATAGGAGCCGAGCCTGCCCGACTATACACGAGTGTACTGCGCTCGGTATATGCCGGCGCAGTAGTTCAAACTCAGCGCGGGAAGCGGGGATCGAGCATGGAGGACACCGCAGAACGACGCCGGACCCGACGAGGAGGACACCACCGAAGCCGCAGACGGACGCCGGACCCGACGAGTCCGCCGATGGACGCCGCGCAAGACACCAAAACTGTAAGTACTAAAATCTTTTTTTTACAGGAATGCAGGTCCATAAATACGGTATGTGCTCTCACCCATGGCAATGAGAACAGATAATTTAAAGGGGTTGTAAAGGTACAATTAGTTTTTTTTTTTTCCTAAATAGCTTCCTTTACCTTAGTGCAGTCCTCCTTCACTTACCTCATCCTTCCATTTTGCTTTTAAATATCCTTATTTCTTCTGAGAAATCCTCACTTCCTGTTCTTCTGTCTGTAACTCCACACAGTAATGCGAGGCTTTCTCCCTGGTGTGGAGTGTCGTGCTCGTCCCCTCCCTTGGACTACAGGAGAGTCAGGACGCTCACTAACACACAGCTTCTTTCTCTATCTGCAACGTAGAGATCGTCCTGACTCTCCTGTAGTCCGAGGGAGGGGCGAGCACGACACTCCACACCAGGGAGAAAGCCTTGCATTACTGTGTGTAGTTACAGACAGAAGAACAGGAAGTGAGGATTTCTCAGAAGAAATAAGGACATTAAAAAGAAAAATGGAAGGATGAGGTAAGTGAAGGAGGACTGCACTAAGGTAAAGGAAGATATTTAGGGGGAAAAAAATTGTACCCTTTAATAATGGGTTGCTATGAGCTATGGCAGATTTGTGCGCCTTTCTTAAATACATCAGTAAGTTTGCCCCAAGTATTTTTGTTCAATATTACCTAATTATAGTAAAAAAAAAAAAAAAAAATACAGTACTTCTGAATTCAGTAATGACCACGGCTCCCAACCGTCCCTGATTTTGAGGGACTGTCCCTGATTAGGAGAAATGTCCCACTGTCCCTCATTACTCCTCATTTGTCCCTAATTTTGCTCGGATCTATATAGTTGTATATAAAATTCACATTTTATCTTTCAAAAAGTGTCTCCCACTGCTAAACCTTTCACCCAATGTCTAAATTGCTGCATTTGTAAATTTTAAAAGCTAATATAAAGGAATAGTAGTGGTAAAAAAATGCCCTTGTGGATTCAATGAACCTGTTTTTTGGTTAATTCTCCTTTAAGGGGGTGTGGCAGGGGGTGTGTCCTATGCCTACATACATTTGCTGGTAGGTGTCCCTCATTCCCATCTCCAAATATTAGGAGGTATGCTAATGAGCCTTTCCATGTTTTTAACTGTTGAGGTTGGTATGAAGTTTGAGGACCCTCTTGGAGGTTTTGGAGGACCCTCTGGGACCTAGGCTTTCATTTAACCAGTTATGACCCGGACCAATATGCAGGTTAAGGACCTGGTCCCTTTTTGCGATTCGGCACTGCGTCACTTTAACTGACAATTGCGCGGTCGTGCGACGTGGCTCCCAAACAAAATTGGCGTCCTTTTTTCCCCACAAGTAGAGCTTTCTTTTGATGGTATTTGATCACCTCTGCGGTTTATATTTTTTGCGCTATAAACAAAAATAGAGCGACAATTTTGAAAAAAATTAATATGTTTTACTTTTTGCCATAATAAATATCTCCCAAAAAAGATATAAAAAAAGTTCTGGCCGACACGTATTCTTCTACATATTTTTTGGTAAAAAAATTGCAATAAGCGTTTATTGATTGGTTTGCGCAAAACTTTATAGCGTTTACAAAATAGCGGATAGTTTTATGGCATTTTTATTAATATTTTTTTTTTTACTAGTAATGGCGGCAATCAGCGATTTTTTTTGTGACTGCGACATTATGGCGGACACGTCGGACAATTTTGACACATTTTTGGGACCATTGTCATTTTCACAGCAAAAAATGCTATAAAAATGCATTGTTTACTGTGAAAATGCCAATTGCAGTTTGGGAGTTAACCACAAGGGGGCACTGTAGGGGTTAAGTGTGACCTCATCTGTGTTTCTAAATGTAGGGGGGTGTGGCTGTAGGTGTGACATCATTGATTGTGTTTCCCTATATCAGGGAACACACGATCGATGACGGCGCCACAGTGAAGAACGGGGAAGCTGTGTTTACACACGGCTCTCCCCGTTCTTCAGCGGCGATCGGGTCCGCGAGTCCCGTGGTCACGGAGCTTCGGACCGGGTCGCGTGCACGCGAGTGCAACCCCACGGCTGGGCTTAAAGGGCCACGTACAGGTACGTAGATGTGCCCAGCCATGCCATTTTGCCAACGTATATCGGCGTGAAGGGGTCCTTAAGTGGTTAAATAAATCCACAGGGGAACTGTAAAACCTGTTTAACAATTCATGTATTCTTAATTTTTTAACTCCAGTTTTCATAAAGCCGCCCTGTGCTTTATTACAATAAAACCTGACCAGTTGCTCTGGAAGTTCTGCATGTGCTTTTACTTTTCATAAAAACAGAACCTGAGTTGTCTCTGCAGTCCCCGGCCACTTGTGTGCCCTAGACAGCTGCCTCTGCTGCCTTACTGCATTCCCAGTTCGGCTGACTTGTTCCAAGGATCACCAAGATGTAATCTCTCTTCCAGCACAACAAAGCAGAGACGGCAGCCTCATAGCGCCATCTCTCCATCTGTGTTATCTGCACTGATGCAAATCTGCGGCGAGACAGAATTACGCAGATGTGAGGTGCTTAAAGAGCTCTGAAATGGGAGCGTTCTGCCAGGAAAACCTTTATTTTCCCAACAACGTCACATCTGCCTGTCCTAAAAGCATTCTGGCTGATCCTGAGGTACGCAGCGGTGGACGGGCTTCTCTCAAGCGTTGCCTGAAAGTCTTTAGGGTACAAAAATGAAAGAGCGACTCTAAACAAGTGCGACAGGCGATGCTGTAATATAAAGCTTCAGTGCCGGTGATCTGCCGTGCTGGTTCCAGCTATCGTGGAAGTTCCAGCGCATGCGCAAGATGATGTGCTGAGATGGTTCCAGCTATCGGGAAAGTTCCTTCAAGGACTGCGCAGGCGCAAACTTGATGACGGAAATCTCCGAACCGCGGCCGGCATCCAGGGCAACGTGGATTCCGAGGTAAGTGGCCAGTCGGCCTCACGTCCTCGCTCCGCTCGCTCGGCCTCCTGGCTCTTTTTTTAACATCCTCCAATCCACTGGGATGTTAAAGAATGAGCCTGGATGCCGGGCGAGGTTCGGAGATTTCCGTCGGGAAGTTTGCGCCTGCGCAGTCAGTGAAGGAACTTCCCCGTTAGGGGAACATTAAGGACAAGTCACCGGCAGAGAGAGGAGGAGCCGGCTGGAAGGAAAGCACTGCGAGGCCCTCGTTATTTTCTTTATTCATCAGCCCTAAAAATACTGTATGCTGATCTCCAGGGACAAGAAAGACAAATCAGTTATGGTGAGCCCGGGGGTGTACTTTGGTTCTGTGCTGCCCTGGGCAAGACAAAAATCGGGTATCCCCCCCCATCTAAATTTGTCTCATCCCAGCCGCGGTATGCCGTTCTTGTCTCAGGGTCTGATGAGGAAGATGTAGCCATTCACCGTGAACAGCTGCGGCTTCCTCATCATTCATTCAAGTGCCACATATGTGATCAATGGAGCAGAGGATGGGGTCAGTGGGACATAGGATGAGGTGGCACTGGTGGGCACAGATGAGGGGGCACTGATAAAGCTGCACTGATATACAGCACTGATAGGCGGCATTGATGGGCACTGATTGGCAGCACCAATTGGCACTGATAAGCAGAACTGATGGGCACTAATTAGCAGCACTGGTGGGCACTGATAGGCAGCATTGATTGCCACGGATAGGCAGCACTGCTGGGCAGATATAGGCAGCACTGATTGGCACTGATATGCAGCACTGATTGGCACTGATAGACAACACTGATGGGTAATGATTGGCACTGATATGCAGTACTGATTGGCGGCACTGATAGGCAGCCCTGATTGGCACTGATAGGCAGCACTAATGGGCACTGATTGGCAGCCCTGATTGACACTGATAGGCAGCACTAATGGGCACTGATTGGCACTGATAGGGAGCACTGGTAGGCACTGATAGGCAGCCCTGGTTGACACTGATAGGCACTGATAGACAACACTGATGGGTAATGATTGCCACTGATATGCAGCACTGATTTGCAGCACTGATGGGCACTGATAGGCAGCCCTGATTGGCACCGATAGGCAGCACTGATTGGCACTGATAGGCAGCACTAATGGGCACTGATAGGCAGCACTGGTAGGCACTGATAGACAACACTGATGGGTAATGATTGGCACTGATATGCAGCACTGATGGGCACTGATAGGCAGCCCTGATTGACACTGATAGGCAGCACTGATTGGCACTGATATGCAGCACTGGTAAGCACTGATAGACAGCACTGATGGGTAATGATTGGCACTGATATACAGCACTGATTGGCATCACTGATGGGCACTGATAGGCAGCACTGATGGGCACTGATTGGCAGCCCTGATTGGCACCGATTGGCACTGATAGACAGCACTAATGGGCACTGTTGGGGCTGCACTGATAATTAAGACACTGATGATCAGTGCCCTGATTATCAATGTGGATGTCCCCTATTACACTTGCCAGTTAGCGGCTCTCTCCTCTCCTCACATTGTGAGAGTGTGAGGAAAGGAATGCTGATATCCAACAAGCGTGTTACTGAAAAATATTTACATCAAGATTCAGAACCTCTGTTTAAAATTGTTGGGAATGTAAACACCATTCTGCATAATATCACAAGAACTTGGAATTCATCTTTGAAAGTCATTTTTTCTCATTTTTTTTATAACATAGAATGTTATCTCTTTTATGAACTTATGAATATTATTATATAGATTTATTTTTATTTGCACTATTCCTTCATGATGGAGACGTGTGTGAATCCTCCAAACACACTCTTTTATACTCTTTGATCCTCCAATAAAATACTTGGTAAAGAGCCGCTTTCATTGGCCCTTTACCGCGATCCTTGTTGCTGCGGGTCCCGTGGACCTGGCGAGCACTGATGATCGCGTGTGCGCGCCTGCTTGGGGCGCGCGGGAACGATTCTCGGGGCGGACATCCATGGACGTCCTCCCAGAGTTAAAGCAGGAGTTCTCCCATAAATGTTTTTTTTTAACTTCGATTCCCTCAGATTGAGGCTCGTTGTGTCTAGGGGAATCGGCTAGTTGTTTTAAAACCCGAGCAGTACTTACCGTTGTAGAGAGCGATCTTCTCCGCCGCTTCCGGGTATGGTCTTCGGGAGCGGGCATTCCTTCTTGATTGACAGGCTTCCGACGGTCGCATCCATCGCGTCACGAGTAGCCGAAAGAAGCCGAACGTTGGTGCGGCTCTATATTGTGCCTGCGCACCGACGTTCGGCTACTTTCGGAAAATCGTGACGCGATGGATGCGACCGTCGGAAGCCTCTCGGAAGACTGTCAATCAAGAAGGAACGCCCATTCCCGCAGCCCATACCGGAAGTGGCGGAGAAGATCGCCCTCTAAAAAGGTAAGTACAGGTTCGATTTTAAAACAACTAGCCGATTCCCCTAGACACAACGAGCATCACTCTGAGGCCCCATACACACGAGGGGATCCATCCGCTGAAAAATCTCAGCGGATCGTTTTCAGCGGATGGATCCCCTGGTGTGTATGCTCCAGCGGATCTTTATCTGCGGATATTTCCGAATTCCAGCACATAAAAATTTGTTGACATGCCAACAAATCTATCCGCTGGAATCGGATCCCACGGATCGATCCGCTGGTCTGTACAGACTCACCGGATCGATCCGTCCGAAGGGATCCCCCGCATGCGTCGTAATGATTCGACGCATGCGCGGAATTCCTTTTATGACAGCGTCGCGCACGTCGCCGCGTCATCATCGCGGCGACAGCGTGACACGTCATCGCGAGGGGATTTCGGCGCGGATTTCGATCCGATGGTGAGTACACTCCATCGGATCCAAATCCGTGGAAATCCTCTCGAGGATTTATCCGCGGATATGGTCCGGTGGACCGTATCCGCGGATAAATCCTCTCGTGTGTACTAGGCCTAAGGCCCCGTACACACGAGAGGATCTATCCGCTGGAATTGATCCGCGGACCGGTTTCAGCGGATAGATCCCCTGGTGTGTACGATCCAGCGGATATTTTTTCCTGCGATGGATTTCCAGCGGATCAAAATTTCTTAACATGCTAAGAAATCGATCCGCTGGAATCCAGTCCAACGGATTGATCCGCTGGTCTGTACAGACTCACCGGATCAATCCGTCCGAATCCATCCCTCGCATGCGTCGTAATGATTCGACGCATGCGTGGAAGTCCTTATATCACAGCGTCGCGCACGTCGCCGCGTCATCATCGCGGCGACGGCGCGACACGTCACCGCGGAGGGAATTCCGCGAGGATTTTGATCTCATGGTTAGTACAACCAGGAGATCAAAATCCGCCAGAGGATTTATCCGCGGAAACGGACCTCCGGACCGTTTCCGCGGATCGATCCTCTCGTGTGTACTAGGCCTAAGGGTAAAAACAGCATTTTAGCGGTGAACCTCCGCTTTAAGTAACCGCCTTGTAGCAGTAATTCGACTAGGAAGCGGTGATTAAGTGGTTAAGTTGTTTTGGGGTGTTTTTTAGGGCGAGCTTTAAATGCTCCTGAGGGTTGCAGAAGCTGGAGAGGTGCTTTTGTCGAAAACAGTAAAGCGATAGTACACAAATATTGATCAAATACAAAACAAATAAAAGAAAGCCATACCACAATGAATAGTAAATCAAATAAATTAAACTATAATAATACATAAAAAAAAAAAAAAGACAAACAAAAAAAAAAAGAGTTCTCTTTAAATTCATTTTATCTAAGTAGCTCATCAAACAACTCTGGGAGATTATGATTTGCCAAATTTCACCGAAATCTCTCCTCTCGTATTTATTATCCAGGAAAATAATAATCAAAACTCCCCAACCACTTATTTTTCCATTTTTGTTTATTTTTTATTTTTATCGCTCTGTTTGTTCAACTGTTTGCTTTGTCGGTGACAATGGAATCAGTTTGACGAGAAAGATAAAAGTATGCAGCATTCAACAACAGAAGTTTAGGAAGATTAGATTTCATTTAAAGACTACTAAATTATGCAGGAAATGATGACATCTGTCAAAAACACTAAAAACAAACCAAACAAACCCGGGAACCCAACTGAAAATTGTTTCTACATGAATCTTTTAGCAGTTCTAAAAGAAACGTGAAGACTGCTGTTGCTAAGCTCCCTATGAAAATATCGGGCGCCTGGCTGTGTCTGGTTTTGGTCCTTGAGAGACGATGTCTCAGAAAAAGAATATTCAGTATCTCACAAAAGTAAGTACAAAAGTAAGTACACCCCTCACCGTAGTAAATATTTTCTTCTATCATTTCATGTGACAACACTGAAGAATTGACACTTTGCTACAATGTAAAGTAGTGAGGCCCAGATTCAGAAAGGACTTATGACGGCGCAGCGCCATGTACGCCGTCGTAAGTCCTAATCCTAATCGTAAGTCTCTTATGCCGTCGGATCTTAACAGCATATTTTTGCTGACCGCTAGGTGGCGCTTCCGTCGAATTACGCGTCGAGTATGCAAATTAGCTAGATACGCAAATTCCCGAACGTACGCGCGGCTATATGAGGCATAAGTGCGGCGTACCAATGTTAAGTATGGCCGTCATTCCCGCGTCAAAATTTGAAAAAGTTACGTTGTTTGCAAAAGTCGTCCGTGAACGGGACTGGACGTCATTTACGTTCACGTCGAAAACCAATGACGTCCTTGCGGCGTACTTTGGAGCAATGCACACTGGGAAATTCCACGGACGGCGCATCCGCAAAAACTTCAATCACGTCGGGTCACAGTAGATTTACATAAAACACGCCCCCCTGATCCAAATTTGAATTAGGCGGGCTTACGCCGGCCGATTTACGCTACTCCGCCGCAACTTACGGAGCAAGTGCTTTGAGAATACAGCACTTGCCAGTCTAAGTTGCGGAGGCGTAACGTAAAGCGGATACGTTACGCCCGCACAAAATTACGCCGCTGACTGAGAATCTGGCCCTGAGTGTTCAGCTTGTTTAAGGCCCCTTTCACACGGGCGGACCGTATGTCCGCTTTTTCATCCATCCGTGTACGGATGAAAAAGGGACATACATTGGTCCCTATGAGATCGCGGGTGTCAGCGGATGAACATCCACTGACACCCGATCTCACCCGGTTCTGCAATCCTCCGATTCTGCAGATGGAGGAAAACCCTATTTTTCCATCCGTCAGGGACCACCCTGTCATCCGCCGGCTCAGCGGAAATGATCCCCGCTGAGCAAGTGGAGGTTCACAGGGCGGATCATCACTGATCCGCGTCCGCCCCAAGTGAAAGAGGCCTTACAGTGTAAATTTGCTCAACACACAGCCATTAATGTCTAAATCACTGGCAACAAAAGTGAGTACACCCCTAAGTGAAAATGTCCATATTGGACTCAATTAGACATTTTACCTCCCTGGTTTCATGAGACTCATTAGCGTTACAAGGTCTCGGGTGTGAATAGGGAGCAGGTGTGTTAAATTTGGTGTTATCGCTCTCACTCTCTCATACTGGTCACTGGAAGTTCAACATGGCACCTCATGGCAAAGAACTCTCTGAGGATCTGAACAAAAGAATTGTTGCTCTACATAAAGATGGCCTAGGCTATAAGAAGATTGCCAAGAACCTAAAACTGAGCTGCCACACGGTGGCCAAGACTATACAGCGGTATAACAGGACAGATTCTACTCAGAACAGGCCTCGCCATGGTCCACCAAAGAAGTTGAGTGCAGGTGCTCAGCTTCATATCCAGAGGTTGTCTTTGGGAAATCGACCTATGAGTGCTGCCAGCATTGATGTAGAGGTTGAGGGGGGTGGTTGTCAGCCTGTCAGTTCTCAGACCATACGCCACACACTGCATCAAATTGGTCTGCATGGCTGTTCTCTGAGAAGGAAGCCTCTTCTAAAGATGATGCACAAGAAAGAGCCGCAAACAGATTGCTGAAGACAAGCAGACTAAGGACATGGATTACTGGAATCATGTCCTGTGGTCTGATGAGACCAAGATAAACGTATTTGGTGTCAGATGGTGTGAAGCGTGTGTGGCGGCAACCAGGTGAGGAGAACAAAGACAAGTGTTTCTTGCCTACAGTCAAGCATGGTGGTGGGAGTGTCATGGTCTGAGGCTGGATGAGTGCTGCAGGCACTGGGGAGCTACAGATCATTGAGGGAACCATGAATGCCAACATGTACTGTGACATACTGAAGCAGAGCATGATCCCCTCCCTTCAGAAACTGGGCCTCAGGGCAGTATTCCAACATGAAAATGACCCCAAACACACCTCCAAGATGACCACTGCCTTGCTAAAGAAGCTGAGGGAAAGGTAATGGACTGGCCAAGCATGTCTCCAGACCTAAACCCTATTGAGTATCTGTGGGGCTCCTCAAATGGAAGGCGGAGGAGCGCAAGGTCTCTAACATCCACCAGCTCTGTGATGTCATCATGGAGGAGGGGAAGAGGACTCCAGTGGTAACCTGTGAAGCTCTGGTGACCTCCATGGACAAGAGGGTTAAGGCAGTGCTGGAAAATAATGGTGGCCACACAAAATATTGACACTTTGGGCACTTTTGGACATTTTCACTTAGGGGTGTACTCACTTTTGTTGCTGTGGTTTAGATATTAATGGCTGTGTGTTGAGTTATTTTGAGGAGACAGCAAATTTACACTGTTATACAAGCTGTACACTCACTACTTCACATTAGAGGGGGCTGATAGGGGGGGTTCTTACAGAGAGGGGGCTGACAGGGGGGTGTTGCTGCCGGGGGGAGGCTTACAGAGAGGGGCAGGCTGACAGACAGGCGGGTGGAAGAGCGGATGACACAGACCTCATCCCAGGCACTGCAGGCAGTCAGAAGAAAGAGCGTGCCAGGCAGGGGGGCGGGACTCCGGGTGGCCGCGATCACACACAGTCACGCACATGTGTCAAATCCGGACAAGCCCTACAGCCCGCTCCTGTGTCCTGACACCACTACAGCAGTGGCGCCGGGCTCCTGAGAGGCAGCGGCGCCTTCTCACTCGCTGACTGCTTCCGCTGCGAGTGTCCTTACAGGCAGCCCGGCGCCGTGCTCCTCACAGGCAGCAGAACGGGCTGGCAGGGGCGGCAGAATGCCACCTCCCTAAATGTACTGCCTGGTACCCATGGTACCACCTGGTCCCATCATAGATCCGGCCCTGGTTGTCTCACAAAACAGGCAGAATTCAAGCTAATGGGGCCTGCAGTACTGCATTTGGCCTGAGGTGCGGGGGTGCGGGGGTGCCGGAGCCTAGCAGAGCTGAGCGGAGCCGTTCGGAGCAGTTTGGTAATACTCCTTTCCCAGGCGTTTCTGAGCCTTTCCGAGGTCAGCCAAGCTGTCCCCAAGCCTTTCCGCATGTTCCCAAGGCTCTCCAGCGCCCCCCCACCTCTGGCCACATACGGTATTGCATGCCAATTAAGTCAATGTGGAACAAATTATTTTCATTTCCATTGACTTCTATGGGGAAACTCGCTTTGATATGCAAGTACTTAGTATTTACGAGCCTTCTCCTAGGACGGATTATGCTTGTAATCCGAGCTTCCACTGTATTTTTTTTTTTTATTAACTGTATTACATATTTCATTTATTAGCTGATTTTGGTTCATTGGCTTCCTATTGACCTTTGGGACGAGTTCAGCTTTGTGTAGCTCTGCTCCTCTTGGCCTGCCATGGAGTCTAATTCTTCCTACCACAATCCTCACAATATAATGTAAATGACAAATCTAGACAACAGAGTGAGGTTGCCTAATGTAATGCCTTGGGTGGAGCTGGAAATTGAGCTTCAGAAATCTCACTGCTGGAATCCAAATGATAAGAGACCAGCGAGTGACTTGACCCCAAAGAAAATATTGATTTTGCTTGGACTGACTCCTGAGCACTGTGGTTATTGGGGAATATTGTTGGTCAGTGCATAACTCATACCTGGAAAGAGGTGACATCATCTTCACGGGACGGGGTGGACAGCCAGGGTGCTGGAGCCGTAGCGTTCAATGACAGTCTATATATTGTAGTCCGCCCTTCCCATGGACACCTTGTAATGTACACTGTTCTCTGCAGATCTGAGCAGAAAGAGAAAAAAAATTCAACTTTTACAGTCAACAAGACAGGTCTTCTTCTGGCTGCTGCCATGTTTATCAAAGGAAGAAGAACGAAGCTTTAACATGGCAGGCAGCCACTCTATACACAGAAGAAGCCACTTTGTATCAATTAGGAACGCAATTCTAAACAAAAGCGTTTCTATCAGTATATATTAACTGTGTTACCAAAAGCATTGGGACACCTGCCTTTACACACACATGGGGCTAGATTCAGGTAGGGCGACGTAACTTTGTGCGGGCGTAGCGCATGTTATTTACGCTAGAGAGGCAAGTGCAGTATTCACAAAGCACTTGCTCCGTAAGTTGCGGCGGCGTAGCGTAAATCTGCCGGCGTAAGCGCGCCGAATTCAAATTGTCAAGAGGTGGGAGTGTTTTATGCAAATAAAACATGACCCCACGTAAATGACGTTTCTAACGAAACGGCGCATGCGCCGGCCGTGAACGTATCCCAGTGCGCATGCCCCTAATCACGTCGCAAATAGTCAATGCTTTCGACGTGAACGTAATTTACGCAAAGCCCTATTCGCGAACGACTTACGCAAGCGACGTAAACGACGCAAAATTTGACGCTGTCCCGACGTCCATACTTAACATTGGCTATGCCTCCTATAGCAGGAGTAACGTTACGCCGGAAAAAGCCTTACGCAAACGACGTAAAAAATTCCCCCGGGTGCACGTACGTTTCTGAATCGGCGTATCCAGCTCATTTGCATATTCTACGCTGAAATCGACGGAAGCGCTACCTAGCGGCCAGCGATGCACCCTAAGATACGACGGTGTAGGAGACTTACGCCGCTCGTATCTTAGCCTAAATTAAACGTATCTGGTTTCCAGAATACGCTTAAATTTACGACGGCGTAGATTCAAAGTTACGACGGCGTATCTACTGATACGCCGGCGTAACTCTCTCTGAATCTAGCCCATGAACTTTAATGGCCTCCCAGTCTTAGTCCGTAGGGTTCAATATTGAGTGGCCCACCCTTTGCAAACATAACAGCTTCAACTCTTCTAGGAAGGCCGTCCACAAGGTTTAGGAGTGTATCTATGGGAATGTTTGACCATTCTTCCAGAAGCGCATTTCTGAGGTCAAGCACTGATTGCAGATGAAAAGTTCTAATTCATCCCGAAGGTGTTCTATTGGGTTGAGGTCAAGACTCTGTGCAGGCCAGTCATGTTCCTCCACCCCAAACTCGCTCATCCACACTATATTGCCAAAAGTATTGGGCCTTCCCTTCAAATCATTTGGTAGAGGGGGGGATTATGGTTTGGGGTTGTTTTTCAGGGGTTGGGCTTGGCCCCTCCATTCCAGTGAAGGGAACAACTCTTATGCCATGTACACACATTCTGAATTTCCGACAACAAATGTTTGATGTAAGCTTGTTGTTGGAAAATCCCACTGTGTGTATGCTACATCGGACATTTGGTGTCGGAATTTCTGTTTGAGAGCTGGTTCTCAAATTTTCCGACAACAAAACTTGTTGTCGGAAATTCCGAGCGTGTGTACACAATTCCAATGCACAAAATTCCACACATGCTCGGAATCAAGCAGAAGAGCCACACTAGCTATTGAACTTCATTTTTCTCGGCTCGTCGTAGTGTTGTACGTCACCACGTTCTTGACGTTCGCAATTTCCGACAACATTTGTTTGACCGTGTGTATGCAGCACAAGTTTGACCCAACATCCGTCGGAAAAAAAATCCACGGTTTAGCTGTCGGAATGTCCAATCGTCTGTACGCGGCATTAAGGTGTCAGCATACCAAGACATTTTGGACAATTTCATGCTCTCAACTTTGTGGGAACAGTTTGGGGACGGTCCCTTCCTGTTCCAACATGACTGCGCACCAGTGCACAAAGCAAGGTCCATAAAGACACGGAGTGGAGGAACTTGACTGGCCTGCACAGACTCCTGACTTCAACCTGAAAGAACACCTTTGGGATGAATTAGAGTGAAGACTGTAATTCAGGCCTTCTTGCCTGACATCCGTGCCTGACCTCACAAATGTGCTCCTGGAAGAATGGTCAAACATTCCCATAGACACTCCTAAACCTTGTGGACGGCCTTCCCAGAAGAGTTGAAGCTGATATATCTGCAAAGGGTGGGCCAACTCAATATTAAACCCTACGGACTAAGACTGGGATGCCATTAAAGATTGTGTGCATGTAAAGGCAGGTGTCCCAATACTTCTGACAATAAGGCCCGGATTCACAAAGCACTTGCGCCGACGTATCTCAAGATACGCCACGTAAGTGAAAATATGCGCCGGCGTATCTGTGCGCCGAACCCACAAACCAAGATGCGCCTAAAAATAGGCTTAATCCCGCCAACGTAACTTGCCTACGGTGGCGTAGCGTGGGCGTACATTTAGGCTGGACGCATGTGGCGCTCCCATTGATTTGCCTTTCAAATATGCAAATGAGGGAAATACGGCGATTCACGAACGTACTTGCGCCCGACGCAGGCTACGCGATGTGTGCGTAAGTTGTACGTCCGGAGTAAAGTTATGCCCCATAAAGGAGGTGTAACCCAGCAGCAGACATGCAAAGGTCTGCACCAGGGAACTCAAGCCGGCGTATTTTACGTTGTTTATGTTGGACGTGTGTGGGAAGCGTCCACGTCACGGCGCATGAGCGGTTCGTTATACGTATCTGTCTGGCGCTCGGCCCATCATTTGCATGGGGTCACGCCTCATTTGCATTGGTCACGCCCACTTCCATCTATGCCGGCTTGCGCCTTAGAAACCCAACGCAGTTTTGGGAGCACTGGCTTTGTGAATTCCATGCTTACCTCTCTGTGCTGCGTCGGCGTAGCGTATATTATTTGCGCTACGGCGGCGTAACGTGTGCCCGCTCTCTGTGAATCTGGGCCAAAGTGTATATATATATATATATATATATATATATATATATATATATATATATATATCATTGAAACTGGGTGGTACTCCTGCGCTGTAATGGATGGATGGGGGGACAGTGAAGTGGCTAGGTAGGGGGGTGTAAAGTTAGAAGTGAGCACTGCAGCAAACAAAAAAGGGGGCCTTTCCAATGAAGGACACAAAAAACAATTATTTAAAAGTGGTAAGTGTCTGCGCTGTGGTTAAGCTAACGGGGGATGGTCGGACAATGGAGGAAGTGGGGGGAAGGGAGGGGGTGTTGGAATAGGGAACAGAACGTGTAAAGTGCAACAAAGAATGTCTTAACAAATGAATAGCCTAAGATAATTGTATTTCGGTCACTCTGGTCCGTGCTGCGCTGAGTGATAAAACGCAAAATCTAGAAATGATAGTGTAAGGTTGTGCAATAAATCTGATGTACTCCATCCAGCTTGGGATGGATCGTGGAAAATGGAAGCTCAATGCAGTGAAAAAAAGGTGTACAAACGCAATTAAGTGAAAAAAGTGACTAAGAAAAGCGATGGGTAAAAGATCAAAGTCCAAATGGTTAAAAGTGCAACCCAGTACACAGGTCATGCAACCCACACCATTAGGTGAAATAAAGGCTTACCTCCTCGTTATCACTCACATATACACTGGCTTGCTAGTGTTCAGCCTCTTGTAATTACATATCCTCTTGTCAGATCACAGTGATTTCACCATACATGCAGAGGAAAGAAATGTATATTTGTAGCAAGGGCTTCCTGCCACTCAAGAAGGAGGGGGAGAGAAAGGCTTTCTTCAAAGATATAATTGGTAAGTATAAACTTACACAACTCACACTAAGTATAAGGATAGGATGCCTGTCTCCACGAGCGCCGAACTCGTATCCTGATCTTCTCATTTAGCAGCACTCAGCTCCTCGGATGTCAATGTAAGCGGCCGCTCGTATCCAAGTGAGGGAGCAGAGAGGAGAAGGGAGAGAGGGGGGGCGTATCGCGTGGACAGTGCAATAGTAAAAACTTTTAATGAACAAGTAAGGGATAAAATAAGAACTCACATTGAGCGGTATCAAAACAGTCGCATCTCCCACGAGCACCGCGCTCGTATGCCGTCCGTTAGGTGTCGCTCGTAAACAATGTTCTAGTGTCCCGACGCGTGTTCGTCACGTCACGTGACTTCATCAGGGGATCCCCTGATGAAGTCACGTGACGTGACGAACACGCGTCGGGACACTAGAACATTGTTTACGAGCGACACCTAACGGACGGCATACGAGCGCGGTGCTCGTGGGAGATGCGACTGTTTTGATACCGCTCAATGTGAGTTCTTATTTTATCCCTTACTTGTTCATTAAAAGTTTTTACTATTGCACTGTCCACGCGATACGCCCCCCCTCTCTCCCTTCTCCTCTCTGCTCCCTCACTTGGATACGAGCGGCCGCTTACATTGACATCCGAGGAGCTGAGTGCTGCTAAATGAGAAGATCAGGATACGAGTTCGGCGCTCGTGGAGACAGGCATCCTATCCTTATACTTAGTGTGAGTTGTGTAAGTTTATACTTACCAATTATATCTTTGAAGAAAGCCTTTCTCTCCCCCTCCTTCTTGAGTGGCAGGAAGCCCTTGCTACAAATATACATTTCTTTCCTCTGCATGTATGGTGAAATCACTGTGATCTGACAAGAGGATATATATCATTATAATATGCAAATTAGATGACTTTCTAAACCAAGAACCCCAAATGATTAGACTGGGAATTAGCTGTAGAGGTGTTCTGTGCCCACTCTCTCATAGTGACCAGTACATAAAGCACAGGATAGGAGCTACTATTGCACAATGCAGCACAGAGTTTTTCTCCTGATTCATACCTCCAGAGCAGTTCTAAGCTGTCTCATGTCTCACCAGGGGGCCCTTGTAGTCCTTACCTTCATGTCCGGTGTCACTGAAGACTCCATGTGAGCTCCCCATTGACAGCGAGCCTCTCTTCTTCTTGTCCGATGAGGTCCGGATGTTGTTTTGAAGGCTGCGAGGTTTCTCTTGGAATAACCCTTTGTAATAAAACAGGCTTCAATTTAACTATAGAAATATCCAGCACAATCATAGCCAGTTTACATTTTTCATTTAAGAGTTAGACAAAATAACACCTATCTAAACAAAACTGTTTTATATCTTAATTTTTCTCACTTTTTTTTTTTTTTTATCATTCAAAAGTTTTAGTAAAGGTATAAAAGGATACAGTGAGTAAAAATCACTCATCATAGAATGCAGATGCAACTGCATATACAAAACAACATAAAACAAACAAAAAAAAAAAAGGCACAATTGGTACACTCCCATGAATGATACTAGGCCTAAGACTATACCTTGGTTAGTTCTAAAAAGCGAAAAGTGCGCCTTCCATCAGTGGCTTGTAGCGACACGCCTCTATTACATTGGTGGTCAATGGAAAATTGACCCCTTCCACTGGCAGTCCATGTGGGAAAGTACCATTTCTATTAAGGGCCTTGTGGTGCCCCTTACATTAATGGTTGCTAGTCCCAACTAGCCACTGCCAAATGATGTTGGTGTATAAATTACAAAGGTATTTTCAGGCAGGGCATCCAACTGCAGCTTCCTGCTTATCATCCCCTGAAACCATTGCAATGTCTGGAGGAACCTTGGTTAAGGAAAACTGCGATATACAGTATATACTCGAGTATAAGCTGACCCGAATATAAGCCGAGGCACCTAATTTTACCACAAAAACCTGGGAAAACGTATTGACTCGAGTATAAGCCTAGGGTGTCCATCTGTATGCCTCACTGTGCCTCACTTTGCCTTACTGTGTCCATGTGCATGCCTCACTGTGTCCATGCCTCACTGTGCCCATGCCTCACTGTGTCCATGCACCACTGTGCCCATGCCTCACTATGCCCATGCCTCACTGTGCCCATGACTAGACTGACATTTAACATGGGAGTCTATGGAAGGGGTGCCCGGCTTTGAAAAATCGGTGCTCCCCAGCTGTAGGTCCCCCAGACAACAAACTTTGCATACTTGTAGAGGAACAGTTGGGCTATATGTGTGCCGGCCAGTACCTGGTCCCCAAAGTCCGGGAGATCAGGCGCAAAAAGGGGACTCGAGTATAAGCCGAGGGGGGCATTTTCAGCACAAAAAAATGTGCTGAAAACTCGGCTTATACTCGAGTATATACGGTATTCAAGGTCTCCTTTTATGATCATGAATGAAAAAATAATATCCATACTTAGCAGCAAAAACACACTTGAGCCTAATAGTATTTCCAGCCTCTAAATATGTACATTGGCTGCTACTGGGTGGGGAGCGGAGGAAGATCACTCCGCCAGGGATGGCATAGCTCCAAACTGTCCCTGATTTGGAGCAATGTCCCTCTGTCCCTCATTCCTCCTCATTTGTCGCTCATTTTGGTCTGATCTATAGAGTTGTATATAAAATGCACTTTTTATCTATGAAAAAATGTTTCCCAGCGCTAAACCTTTCATCCAAATTCTAAATTGCTGCATTTGCAAATTCCAAAAGTCAAAATAAAGGAATAGTAGTGGTAAAAAAAAGCACTTGTGGGTTTAACCAATCTTGTTATTTTTTTTTACAATTCTCCGTTAAGGGGGGGTGGCAAGGGGTGTGTCCTATGCCTGCATACTTTTACTGATAGGTGTCCCTCGTTCCCATCTCAAAAAGTTGGGAGGTATGGGGAAGGCAAGGAGATAAGCAGGCGGCTGGCCGGGACTTGAGCCAAGGCAGAAGAACATGAGAGCGGAGCTAAATGGGCATGCGCCCGGAACTGAAGAAATATTCCCTTCGCTCCGACCAGCACATGATCATCAGAAGGGGGCACAGATAATGGAAAGAAATAGACCCCTAAGCTAGTTGGACGGCGGAGCGGGGGTGTGTAATTCAGATTTTTTCAAATTAATTCTACACTGACGGGGCCAGATTCAGATACCTGAGCGTATCTTTCCTCCGGCGTAACCTATCTCCGATACGTTACGCCGCTGTAACTTTGGGCGCAAGTTCTGTATTCAGAAAGAACTTGCACGCTTATTTACGGCGGCGTAACGTATGTGTTGCGGCGTAAGGCCGCGTAATTCATATGGGGATGTTGGGGGCGTGTTGTATTTAAATTTGACTTGACCCCGCAATTTTTACGTTTGGTTTTTAACGGCGCATGCGCCGTCCGTAAAATATCCCAGTGTGCATTGCGCCAAAGTACGCCGCAAGGACGTATTGGAATCGACGTGAACGTAAATGAGGTCCAGCCCTATTCGCGAACGACTTATGCAAACGTCGTAAAATTTTCAAAATTTGACGCGGGAACGACGGCCATACTTAACATAGGATACGCCGCACATACCCCTGATATAGCAGGAGTAACTTTACGACGGAAAAAGCCAAACGCAAACGACGTAAAAAAAAAAGCCCCGGGCGGTCGTTCGTTTCTGAATCGGCGTAAATACTAATTTGCATATTCCTTGGGTAAACATAAGGCCTCCCAGCTGCCTAACTTACCCAATGCATTACCCCAGTTTTGAGGGACAGGGGACCTTAAAGCTGCTGTGCTCAGGCAGCGTTAAGAGTCCTGACTCAGAAGCGGGGCCGCCAGCATCCCTAAGGCCCCGTACACACGACCGAACATGTCTGCTGAAACTGGTCCGCGGATCAGTTTCAGCAGACATGTTCGGTCGTGTGTATGGCTGACCGGACAGGTTTCCAGCGGACATTTGTCCAGCCGACCGTTTTCCAGCGGACAAATGTTTCTTAGCATGCTAAGAAACATGTCCGCTGGAAGCCTGTCCGTCGGACATGTTAGGTCGTCTGTACAGACTCACCGTACATGTCCGCTCGGCCGCCATCCCTCACATGTGTCGAAGTGATTCGACGCATGCGTGGAAGCATTGACCTTCCAGGGCCGCGCACGTCGCTGCAAAAGCGCGGCCACGTCACCGCTTATCGTGTATGCACGGATTTCTGTCTGATGGTGTGTACAACCATCAGACATAAATCTCCGGGCGGACATGTCCGCTGAAAACAGTCCGGCGGACCGATTTCAGCGGACAGTCCGTCCGTGTGTACGAGGCCTAACAACCAGTGAATATCGGTGACACCACTACTTGTGACATCAATGACCCAGCATGCCCTCAGTCAATGACGGCACAACCAGGAGAGTTCACCAGGTGACATCACTGGGTGGCCCCCGCCCCTTAGTTATTTAAGAGCAGGATCTGGGGGCCGCCTTGTTAAAGGGGGCTTCCAGATTCCGATAAGACCCCCACAACCACCGGCCAGGGTTGTGAGGAAGAGGCTCTTGTCCTTGAAATATTTTTCCCATCATGGGTGTGAGTGGGGCCCCATGTCAAGTTTTGCCTAAGGCCTCACAAAGCCTAGAGCCGCCTCTGCCTGTGGGTTTCTCGTTGGCTGCCTTGATCAAAGCAAGAAAAGGTTCTTTGTAGTACTTCTATGTTGTAACTTGTATCCTGTCGTCTGGAAGGAGGAGGCAGATTGGCACCAAACAGACGCCAGTTCGAAATAATTTAATTTCAGCTGGTCTCCCTTGGGCTGGTACCTGCTCCCATCTTGCTTCTCTTGTTTCAAGTTTCAGGAAGAGGAGAAACAGAAATAAAATGAAGCTTTAGGCCAGGAAAGGTTTAAATAAAAGATGCAGACAGGAACTGGCAGAGAAATCTGAGATAAGACTATGGATCTCTCATCTTAGCTTCCTGGCACAAGGTGGATGAAAGATTTAGGAGTCTGCTGCTTCTTTCCCGTCATCTCTGGGCTAGACGCACCCCGCACAAAATGAATAAGCAGAAGGCGGACAGCTTGGGGAGCCTGGGCGCCAGCTTAAAGGAAAACTCCACTTTTTGTTCTATTTTAAATTATCTCTGCAGTCACTTATAGAGGATTCAAAAGAGGGAAACGAAATTAATAAATGGAATAGTGCGTCTCTCTAAAAGGCTAGAAAAATCAGGCTTCCTTTGGGAAACAGATGCCTTCAAGCAAACCTGAATGGAAGCGAAACATGTTAAACTAACTCACAGCATAAGCTGTAATGCCTAGTACACGCGATCGTTTTTCCCGTCGGGAAAACTGCCGTGTTTTCCTTTGGCCGGGAAAACCGAACGTGTGTACGCTCATTAGCAGTTTTCCCAACAGGAAAACTGCGGTTTAAAAAATGAGAACATATTCCCTTTTTTCTCGCCGTGAATAGCGGCGTTTTTTTCCTGCAGTTTTCAGTTTATGTTTTTTCTGACCAAAGTTCTCCTGGCAGTTTTCCTTTTGGGAAAACCGGCCGTGTGTAAAAAAGGGGCCGAGCCGGTTCTCGGTTTTCCCCTCAGTCTTTTGACCATCTGGAAAACCGATCGTGTGTACTAGGAATTATACCGCGTACACACGACCGTTTTTCGGGTTCTAAAAAATGACGTTTTTAAGGGTCTACAAAAAACAAAGGGCTAGATTCAGTAACACTTACGACTGGCGTATCAGTAGATACGCCTGTCGTAAGTCTGAATCCGCGCCGTCGTATCTTTAAGCGTATGCTCAAATTGAGATACGCTTAAATGTTGCTAATATACAACCGGCGTAAGTCTCCTACGCCGTCTTATCTTAGGGTGCATATTTACGCTGGCCGCTAGGTGGCACTTCCGTTGATTTCCGCGTAGAATATGCAAATGAGCTAGATATGCCGATTCAGAAACGTACGTGCGCCCGTCGAATTTTTTTACGTAGTTTACGTAAGGCTTTTTCCGGCGTAAAGTTCCCCCTGCTATATGAGACATAGACAATGTTAAGTATGGACGTTGGGACAGCGTCAAATTTTACGTCGTTTACGTCGTTTGCGTAAGTCGTCCGCGAATAGGGCTTTTGTGTAAATTACGTTCACGCCGAAAGCATTGGCTATTTCAGACGTGATTAAGAGCATGCGCACTGGGATACGGAGCCACTGTGCCATCAATTGTCACCACTGTTCCATGCCATCAAACGCAGCCACTGTGCCATCAATTCGCACCACTGTGCCATGCCATCAAATGCAGTCACTATGCCATGCCATCAAACGCAGCCACTGTGCCATCAATTGTCACCACTGTGCCATGCCATTAAACGCAGCCACTGTGCCATGCCATCAAACGCAGTCACTGTGCCATGCCATCAAACACACCACTGTACCCATTAATTGTTGCCACTGTGCCCATTGATGTCACTGTGCCCTTTAATTGTCGCCACTGTGCCCATTCATGCCGCTGTGCCAATTGTCCCCACTGTGCCCATTGTCCCCACTGTGCCTATTGTTGTCAGACTCGTCACTGTGACCTTTAATTGTCGCCGCTGTGCCAATTGTCCCCATTGATGTCACTGTGCCCTTCATCGCCGTTGTGCCCCTCCCCCCCCCCCCCCCCCGCCCGGCACTTACCTTTACTGGAGTCAGCCATCCACGTCCTCGACCCTCGCCTCGATGATGCTTCAGCCAATCAGGTTACCGGTAGCCAGAACCGGCCAACCTGATTGTCTAAGACGCCTGTCAGTCTTATCCAAGGAACGCACATACCGTGCGTTCAGAGGACAAGCTTCCGGGGACCCGAGGGCTGTACTCGAAAAGCCTATCAGAGCCGCTGGCTCTGATAGGCACTTCCGTACAGCCAACCAGCTGCCGTTATTCAGCTGGCTGGCACTCAACATCCGGCCAGCTGAATAGTGGGCGACAGCGGGACAATAACATAGATTTGTGCAATGCATGAATCTATGTTATTAGACTCAGTGGCGGTGAGAGCCAGAGGGGGGCGGCGCTCCAGCGCCCTCTATGGACGAACCGCCACTGACTCTGATAGGGATTCTGATGCAAGGAGGACTCTGATAGGGATTCTGATGCAAGGAGGACTCTGATAGGGATTCTGATGCAAGGAGGACTCTGATAGGGATTCTGATGCAAGGAGGACTCTGATAGGGATTCTGATGCAAGGAGGACTCTGATGGGGATCCTGACCTAAGTTCAGTGTATATTTGTAAAATAAATGATGTGGCGTTCATAATGAAAAGTTTGAAAAACCCCTGAACTAGATTACGTTTCATACAGCATCCGTTTCCTTCAGGTGACGAGGTGTACGCAGCGCGGTATTTGTTCCCGTTCAATAAGTAAGGCGGCTCTGAGGATTTCGAAACTTTTTAATGTCTTTACCATTAATATTTGAAAGATGAACTTCTATAACTTCAAACTCCTTTACTTTCATTAAGTGTGGTATATTGATAATACGCAGATCAATCTCAAGGTCCCGCGAGTAGCAGCGTTAAATAGGCTTACCATAGTAGGTTGATATGAATACCGCCTGTGATATCACCCTGGGACGGGTGGATAAGGCCCCAAAGTGACCAATTATCTCACTGAAAGAACAGCCCGCTGACCCGATCAATTCACAGCTTATTGAAAGTCTCGACGCAGCAAAAGTAAACATCAATAAGTTTATTGGAAGAGATTATTCCGAGCAGAGTGCTTTTCAGGCGGCTCTATGGGTTCACTTGGTGCCATGACAGGGCAGTGTTATAAAAGTGCTAATAAGCCAAAGCTACTTCCAGCCCCCCCCCCCCCCCCAATGCCTTCATCTGCTTTTCTCTCCAGTAGGATGGAGCCAGCTCTGCTCAGGCTTCAAGGTCACCATCTTCCTGGACTGAGATGCCAGTTTAGAGATGACACAAATATGTAAATCTTGATGGCTCTGAATACATACAGTATTCTGGCGGCAATTGATGGGCACAGTGGCGACAATGGCATGGCAAAGTGGCAACAATTGATGGCACAGTGGCTGCGTTTGGCATGGCACAGTGGCGACAACTGATGGGCACAGAGGCGACAATGGCATGGCACAGTGGCTGTGTTTGGCATGGCACAGTGACGACAATTGATGGCACAGTAACTGCGTTTGGCATGGCACAGTGGCGACAATTGATGGGCACAGTGGCGACAATGGCATGGCACAGTGGCGACAATTGATAGGCACAGTGGCGATAATGGCATGGCACAGTGGCTGCATTTGGCATGGCATAGTGACGACAATTGATGGCACAGTGGCTGCATTTGGCAATGCACAGTGGTGACAATTGATAGGCACAGTGGCTGCGTTTGGCATGGCACAGTGGCGACAATGGCATGGCAAAGTGGCAACAATTAATGGCACAGTGGCTGCGTTTGGCATGGCACAGTGGCGACAACTGATGGGCACAGAGGCGACAATGGCATGGCACAGTGGCTGTGTTTGGCATGGCACAGTGACGACAATTGATGGCACAGTAACTGCGTTTGGCATGGCACAGTGGCGACAATTGATGGGCACAGTGGCGACAATGGCATGGCACAGTGGCGACAATTGATAGGCACAGTGGCGATAATGGCATGGCACAGTGGCTGCATTTGGCATGGCATAGTGACGACAATTGATGGCACAGTGGCTGCGTTTGGCAATGCACAGTGGTGACAATTGATAGGCACAGTGGCTGCGTTTGGCATGGCACAGTGGCGACAATGGCATGGCAAAGTGGCAACAATTGATGGCACAGTGGCTGCGTTTGGCATGGCACAGTGGCGACAACTGATGGGCACAGAGGCGACAATGGCATGGCACAGTGGCTGTGTTTGGCATGGCACAGTGATGACAATTGATGGCACAGTAACTGCGTTTGGCATGGCACAGTGGCGACAATTGATGGGCACAGTGGCGACAATGGCATGGCACAGTGGCAACAATTGATAGGCACAGTGGCGATAATGGCATGGTACAGTGGCTGCATTTGGCATGGCATAGTAACGACAATTGATGGCACAGTGGCTGCATTTGGCAATGCACAGTGGTGACAATTGATAGGCACAGTGGCTGCGTTTGGCATGGCACAGTGGCGACAATTGATGGGCACAGTGGCGACAATGGCATGGAACAGTGGCATCAATTGATGGCACAGTGGCGACAATTTTATGGCACAGTGGCAACAATTTTATGGCACAGTGGCTGCGTTTGATGGGCACAGTGGCGGCAATTGATGGGCACAGTGGCGGCAAATGATGGGCACAGTGAGGCTGCAATTGTTTTTTTTTTCTTTTTTTTTCGTTTGTTTGTGCCCCCAAAAAAATTTGAGCACCAGCCGCCACTGATTGTAGGGTGTCGTGGTGATGCTTCCTTAGGGCGCAGGACCATGGTTCTATTTTTATTTGTACATGCATAGTATGTCCTCAATCTTCAAGTTGAATGACGCTGGGCATCAAAGAGTGGAAAAACTTTGATGATTGCCGTCTGATCTGCTTTTTTTTTTTTTTTTAAGCTGGCTGGTGCCCTTATTATTTAAAGCAATGGTCAGGAGTCGAGCTTTAAAAACATTACTAATGAAATGTCACTCCTAAAAATTGTCATTTATTACATATCACGGAGCCACCAAATGGCTTTTTCTCGGCCATATACGCCTGACAGGTACTCTTCAGCATTGAATCTTCTGCCTTAACCTGCAAGAAGGTCAACCCATAGCATATACTTTATTAGAATCTGTTGTACGTTTCTTTTTCTCCATCTAAATTAAATGTCACGGCTATTTCAGTGCAGACCGATCGCGTCTCAGCTCCTCTATTGTGGCATTAAAGGGGCTAAGCGAATGTAATATTGACAGGCTCTGGAGAGATAACCTTCCCCCGGAACGGGTCAGAGAGATTGTTTGGTGAAAGGGGGAAGGTCATCTCCCAGAATGTGGTCAATTGTAAATGTAGCGCGTGTTTAATAAGAGACAATGGGCCGGATTCACAAAGCACTTGCGCCGACGTATCTCGAGATACGCCGCGTAAGTGCAAATATGCGCCGTCGTATGTATGCGCCGTGCCCACAAAACTAGATACGCCTGAAAATAGGCCTCCTACGACCGACGTAACTTGCCTACGCCGTCGTATCGTGGGCGCATTTGCCGCTCCCATTGATTTCCTATGCACATATGCAAATGAGGGAGATACGCCGATTCACGAACGTAATTGCGCCCGGCGCATCATATACGCGGTTTTACGCAAGTCGTACCTTCGGGCGTAAAGTTATTCCCAATATAGGAGGCGCAACCCATGCAAAGGTATGGACCAGGGAACACAAGCCGTCGTATTTTACATCGTTTACGTAGTACGTGAATATGGCTGGGTGTTGGTTACGTTCACGTCGTAGGCAGTGATTCGACGTATCTTAGGCAGTTGTTTTGACGTGATTTTGAGCATGCGCACTGGGATGCGGCCACGGGACGGTGTATGCGCCGTTCGTTTTAAGTACTTCTATGACGCTTGGCCCATCATTTGCATGGGGTCACGCCTCATTAGCATGGCTCACGCCCACTTCCACCTACGCTGGCTTACGCCGAGGGAACCCAGCGCAGTTTGGGAGGCAAGTGCTTTGAGAATTCGGTGCTTGCCTCTCTGCGCAACGTCGGTGTAGCGTATACTAGATGCGCTATGCCTGCATAAAGATGCGCCGATTTCTGTGAATCCGGCCCATTGTGTTCAGAAAAAAAAATTGTTCTATTTCCTTGCTGTGGGCCCAATTCTAAAAATATGTTGTGTGGCTAAGCCGGCTGTGCATGCCATTTTATCAGTGCCCATCTGCAGACCCGCCATTGCCATGAATGCAGCACCCACCATTGCCAGGAATTCAGGAATGCCAGGAATTCAGCACCATTGCCAGGAATGCACTCACCATTGCCAGGAATGCACTCACCATTGTTAGGAATGCACTCACCAATGCCAGGAATGCACTCACCATTGCCAGGAATGCACTCACCATTGCCAGGAATGCACTCACCATTGTTAGGAATGCACTCACCATTGCCAGGAATGCACTCACGAGCGCCAAAGTTTACCTACAGTAGAATCTCCTGTTTACACAGTGGCCTCTTTATTAAAGTCCCACCATCTTTAATGGACAGAACAGTCGTCCAATTGCAGCGCCGGAGACAGGACTTCCTATTACAGAGGCCGCCCGTAAACAGGAAATTCTCCTGTGTATGTACGACGCTCGTCCCGCCTCCTCCCTGTCCTCTAAGGCATATACATCTTTGCGGCCCCTGCACTGGGAGATCGTCGGGGGGGCCACAAAAGATATATATGTCCAAACAACCAGGCGGGCCGTTGAAAAACTGGAACGTGGGCCGATAAACAGCTGAGCTGTCCTCAGACCTTTCTGCCCGTTTCCGAGGCTCTCTGGTGCCCCACCCCCCCGCTACTGGCCGCATACGGTATTGCATGCCATTGAAGTCAATGCGGAACAAATTATTTTAGTTTCCATTGACTTCAATGGGGAAACGCGCTTTGATATGCGAGTACTTCTAGATTACCAATCTTAGCACTCCTCCTCAAATTTCCCTAACTAGAAAAATATTTACTCCTTGTTGCACCCCAAATTCCTCCTTCCCACACAAATCCCCTCCCCCTAATTTCCTTGTGGTGCCCCTCCACCATCCACATGATACCACAGCGCCCAGGGCAGCTCCCCCTTCTGCCTATCCGTTGTCCCAGGCCCTGCTGGTAAGGCAGATTTAATGCCCCTTTACTCTTTTGGCTTGCTGTGCTTGGCTCCCACCTACCTGAACAGGTGACACAGCTTATTCCTTCCGCACTTAGGTTGTTTTTAAGGTCCAGCAGTAGCTGAATATTCGTGTCGGGTCTGAAGAGCACTGGGGCCCGGCTGGCCGGACGAAGGCGTGCCGCAAATGATACAGAAAGGATAAGGACCAGCACAAAAAAACCTGAAAGAAATGGGAGGCAGATAGAAGGCTTAATGAATAACGTGTGCAGAGGGAGATCACCCATAGCAACCAAACATAGCTCTAGATTGAAAGCTTTGCTACAACCAAAGCTGTTACTTCAGTATTTAATGGATACTAGATAATTAAGAAAACTATGGGGACTGCCGCGGCAATTCCTTCCAGGTCACTTACACAAAACAAGTACAGTGTAACCTCGGATTATGAGCACAATGCGTTCCAGGAGAATGCTTGTAATCCAAAGCAATCGCATATCAAAACAAGTTTTCCCATAGAAGTCAATGGAAACTAAGATAATTTGTTTCCGCATTGACTTCTATGGCATGCAATACCGCATGTGGCCAGAAGTGGGGGGGTGCCGGAGAGCCGCGAAAATACTCGGGGACAGCTCGGCTGATCTCGGAAAAACCCTTGGAAAGGCTCAGAAACACTAGGGAACTGAGTAATTTCCGAGTGTTTCTGAGTATTTCTGAGTGATTCTGAGTATTTACGAACAGCTCCGAACCAATCCGAGCGTCACCGGCGTCTCTGGCCAAATGCGGTCCTGCACGCCCCATTAGACATCTATGCAGAACAAATTATCTTTGTTTCCATTGACTTCTATGGGGAAACCCCACTTTGATATGAGAGTGCTTTGGATTACAAGCATTCTCGTGAAATGGATTATGCTTGTAATCCAAAGTTCCACTGTGTATATATATATATATATATATATATATAAGAATCACCCCCTCCTAAAATGACTTGTAAACTCAATCAGATGTCGCTAATTACCTTCTCAACGGCACACAAAGCCACTTGACATTTAACTTGACTTTTAACTTGACTTATAACTGTGATTAGCTGTGGTCATTTTGATTAGCTCAGCATGAAAATAGCTTTCCTGGAGCATTTCAAAGCTGTTGGTTCCAGCATTCTGGTTTTGGTCGTGGCATTCTTCTTGTCTGTCTATCCACCTACAAGGTGATTGATTGTGGCCATACTCTGGGTGGAGACCAAACCTGATTTAAGCCAGCCAAGCCTGCCGTCTAATGCTTGTGATAGCGTTTGTAATACCTGATCAAGCTACCCGTTTGTCTGCCCTGCTCTGCTAGATTGGATTTCCTCACTGATGACCTTCGATCGGATATCAACTATTCTCTGAACAGTGCCTGCCTTTGTAACATAATGTACAACCAACCGATATTCTACAGCTCAGGACAATGAAAGACCAATTTTAATTGGTCACTATAATCTCACTGGATTTCTCTTCATTGGACAAAGGTAAATAGGACGGATCGTCTCACCAACGGTAATATGGCGGCCCTTGACGGTGGTCCACAGGACGCAGTGGTGCAGGATGGTGTGCAACCACCTGATGAGCTGGTCTGTACGGTCAGCCTCCATCTTCTGCTCTATGTTATCTGGCAGGACGGAGACCAGGGGGACGTCACCGAACTCCAGGGCCACTGGAGAGAGCAGACAGGGAGGTGCTTTATCGGGCTCACATTTGTAAATAATAGACAGCGCTTAAATAGAAAGAAAATGTATAAACAGCCTGTGACCTCTTATTTTCCAATATAACATCACAAATAATCATTGTATGCATGTCTTGTCAACATATTCTATATGATATATATGTGTCTGTATAGTACGTTCATGGGCAGTGCCAATGAACATGTTCCATCCTGTAGGGAGGGGAATGCTACATAATAGACATATGCACTGCCAAAAGATTGCGCTCGTTTTCGTTTCATTCGTTTTTTTTTTTTTGCTTTTTTTGCAAATGGGAAAATTCTGTAATTCGAAAATTTGGAATTCGGAAATTCTCGAATTCTGAATTTTTGGGATTTTCGAACTTCCGATTTTCGAATTTCCAAACTTAGAATTTTTCAGATTTTTGAATTTTTCAAATCTTGGAATTTTGAATTTTCGAATTTCCCTCTAAACCTGCACTTATATATAACTGTAACAGGATGACCCGTGACACCCAGAGACTTTGTGAGGATGGGGGATACTCCTGTGTCAGCGTCACTGATAACTCTTGGGTCTGAGTCCACCCTGTGCCCTTTGGGCATGGGGTGGCAAGTGAATCATAATTCATGTATTACATGAGATGGGACATTAATAATAGTTCATATTGCAGGATTTTGAGATACTGCAAGATGTTGGTTAATTGTGACCCAACCAGTCAATAGTGACTCATTCTATGATTAGCCCTGACTAGTGACATGCTAATTGAGTCAGGGCCTGGAAGACATTTCATTGTCCTTGTGTAAAGGTGTTAATCCAGGTCTGCTCCCAGACCTCTAATTATGTATGCTAAATACTATTTATGTGTGGGATGTACTTGTCGGAGACAGAACGTCTGTCTAGGTAACTCAGTGTGTGATGGTGTTTTGTTTGTTATGCTGTTAATGAAGGAATGTGCAGTGATTAGATCATGATAATTATAGGCCGGCGCCGACACGTCTGGAATGTTTAGTAATTAGCCTTAGTGTGTGATTAGGGGGGTGGAGATCTCATTGTCCCTTTGAATACTGTCACATGATTGTAACTGCATAAAAAGCTGAGAAGAAACCATTAAATTATCATTACATTTGAAACCAGAAGCACAGAGCTGTGTGTCTCGTGTCTGGGGGGAATTCTTATGGGTCGTGTTCGTTTGCCTGATTGTGGAGTGTCGATAAGCTGTCGTGGATGGGATGGAAGGTCGTAAACGGTGGTGACCGTTACAATAACCAACACCATGTTTTATTGCCAATTTATATGCAGTATACATATTTTTTACTTTTAGGGACATTGTCACATGCATCCACCCCCGAGGAGCGAGCTGGCCTCGTGAAACGCGTTGGGTACTACAGATGCTGTTGTATAATGACGATGACCACTATCCTGTCACTATTACCTCACATATTTTACTTACATGGCAATTGGGCACCACAGATGCCCGTGTACCATGACTGCTATGATAACTATGTATTATTACTTGATGTATTCTTTTAATTGGCAATTATTGATGCTATTTATGTCTCTTGTTTCAAAATCAAATAAATACCTTTACTGTATTTATTACTTATTGGGTTGCTTATTGGCAGAACGGTACCCACTTCATTTAAAGTCCCAGGGTTTATTTTTTGTCTTTTAGTTCCAGTGAAGGTAATGCCGCGTACACACGATCATTTTTCGTCATGAAAAAAACGTAGTTTTTCAGCATGTCCAAAAAACAATGTTTTTCCAACTTCATCATTAAAAACGACGTTGCCCACACACCATCGTTTTAAAAAAAGTATGAAAAAAGCGCGGTGCCGTACAACACGTACAACGGCACTCTAAAGGGGAAGTTCCATTCGTCTTTGGGCTGCTTTAGCTGATTTTGTGTTAGTAAAAGACGATTCGCGCTTTTCTGTCTGTTACTGTGTGATGAATGTGCTTACTCCATTATGAATGGTAGTTTTACCAGAACGAGCGCTCCCGTCTCATAACTTGCTTCTGGGCATGCGCGGGCTTAAAATGTAGTTTTAGCCCACACACGATCATTTTTTACAACCCGAAAAACGACATTCTTTAAAACGACGTTAAAAAATGCAGCATGTTCGAATTTTTTTTTTGTTGTTTTTCAGAAGCCGAAAAACAATGTGAAGCCCACACACGATGATTTTAAATGACGTTTTTAAAAACGTCGTTTTTTTTCATGCCGAAAAATGATCGTGTGTACGCGGCATAACACTTAAGCCGTCAGTCTGCCAAGACATTTTGGACAATTTCATGCTCCCAACTTTGTGGGAACAGTTTGGGAATGTCCTCTTTCTGTTCCAACATGACTGAGCACCAGTGTACAAAGCAAGGTCCATAAAAACATGGATGAGCGAGTTTGGCATGGAGGAACTTAACTGGCCTACACGGAGTCCTGACCTCAACCTGATAGAACACCTTTGGGATGAATTAGAGTGGAGATTGTGAGCCAGGCCTTCTCCTCCAACCTCAGTGCCTGACCTCACAAATGCGTTTCTGGAAGAACGGTCAAACATTCCCATACTCACTCCTAAACCTTGTGGACAGTCTTCCCAGAAGAGTTGAAGCTGTTATAGCTGCAAAGGGTGGGCCAACTCAATATTGAACCCTATGGACTAAGACGTCATTAAAGTTCATGTGCGTGTAAAGGCAGGTGTCTCAATACTTTTGACAATAGAGTGTATTATATATCAGAAGTAGGGTTGCCACCTTTTCTTCAAGCCAAACCTGAACACTTTAGCGGCACAGGGCACGTTTTTTTTCGTAGTATACCATACCTCCCAACAAGCACGGATTCTGCGGGATTATCCTGCACTGACTGCATATTCAAAAGGGTAAAATTTCCCACACTGTGAGGATCCGAGCCCCCCCCCCCCCCCGCTCAGTACTGTAGGAGGAGGCGGGCGGAGCTGAATGGGCAGTTCTGCTGGAGGAGGCGGGTGGAGCTGAATGGCAACCTATAGGAGGAGGCGGGCGGAGCTGAATGGCAGCCTATAGGAGGAGGCGGGCGGAGCTGAATGGCAGCCTATAGGAGGAGGCGGGCAGAACTGAACGGCAGGTGAGAGACATCCACTTTGCCCCCCCCGCTCAACAACCTTGACAACCCCCCCCCCCCTGCTTAACAACTTTGGTTCCCCCCCTGCTCAACAACTTCGACCCCCACCCGCTCAACAACTTTGACCCCCCTTCCCCGCTCAACAACTTCGATCCCCCTCCCCTGTTGGGAGGTATGGTATACACAATAGGATAATAAAAGACCTGGGGCACCTTTGGGTGCCTCAAGGACAGTGGTAATGCAGCGCGCTGCAGCAAACAGTGGGTGTGGCCAAACTGCTCTTGCTGACATCATGGCTCCCCCTCAGTGATGCCAAACCTGCCCCCAGACAGCGGCCCGCATCTCCCGAATGGCAACAGATTTTTGTGTGAGTTACTTGGGGAGCCACAGCCCAGTCTAAATAATGTGTCCGGGTTTCAGGCAGACTGAAACCCCGGACACAAGATCCCGAACTGTCCGGGTAAATCCTGGACAGGTGGCAACCCTAATCAGAAGACCAACCTAGAAGCACTTTGAAAAGCCTGTTGAACCTGACTGGACTGTACAATACCCACATTGAGTTGAGTGAGTGATCTGACTTTAGCACATGTGCAGAGTTCCCCAGATAGAATGATGTCACAGATAGGGTGACCACATGTCCCGGATTGCCCGGGACTGTCCCTTAATTAATACTTGTGTCCCGTGTCCCGGACACCCTCATTACGGGACAATACAGAGTCCCGGAATTGGCCTGGGCCGATCTAATGCCCCCTAAAATAGCCTTTGTATACATCATCTCTGTCTCAGCCTGTGGTGGACCCCTAGCTGACAGAGAGTGAGACCCCTTTTTACTTTATTTCCACCGCTGGCTCAGTGCCCAAACTGGTTGCTACCTCCTGCCTCCCGCTTGGCGTGTAGCAACCAGTGACGTCAGAGCAGGAGAGAGGGAGAGACCTATAGCAGCAGATGAGAGTTTAACTTCCTCCTCCGCGCCTTCTGTTCAGCTCCACCCACCTCCTCGTGTATGCTCTGGAGTCCAGCCAGGCAGCCAGAAGAAACATCAGACTCTGAGACAGACTGCAGTGTACAGATGAGAGATGGTACAAACTAAGGCAAGTAACATTACAAAGCACTGACCAGCATTGAAGATCCATCGGTGTTATAATCCTGTCGGCTCTCCCTCAGCAGTCAGAGTTCAGTAAGACACTGGAGTGTGTGTCTGCACTCTGCACAGTACACTCAGAGGCTTGCTCCAGATAAGGGTCGGCAGGAGAGACACTGACACATGACACCCTGGATGGAAGGAGGAAACTTCCTTAGATATCAGGGCAGGGTTCATGCTGGGACTTGTAATCCTTCACTTTTGGGGATGTGACTCCCCCCCCCCCCCCCCAAAAGTGAAGAACTACAGGTCCCAGCATGAACTCCTCAGAGCTGAAGATGTTTCCTGCACACATGATAACTCCTCACACCCAGTCCTGTCCAGCTGCTCAATGTCTCTTCTCTCCCACTACTTGTTTGCCTCTCCCTGCAGCAGCCCCCCCCCCTCCTCCTTCACCCTCAGCCTTTCATGTTCTGCCACCTCTTCACCTTCTAGTCTTGTTACCCCCTCTGTATACCAAGCAATCCTCTCAGGAGTGGCTCATCAGCGACTATCACAACCTCAGAGTCCTGCCAGCATTCCATTCATTGCTCCTTCAAACTGCCAGAAATGTTTTAGTTACTCCACTGCAGCGGTGTAACTACAGGGGGCGCCATTGCAACCCAGCCTCATACTCCAGGGGGTCCATGCAGCTTCCCTCTAAACCTGGATAGGAGGGGTGGCATATAGAGGAACTGATGCCCTCCATGTTCTTCTTGCAGCCACTGAATGCCTGCATGAGGTATAGGAGGAAAAGCGGGCATTCAGTGACTGCAAGAAGAACATGGGGGGCATCAGTTTCTCTATATGCCACCCCTCCTATCCAGTTTCCTTCTGCTGCCCACAGGTCCCTCAACACTCTCCTGGCTGATCTTCCCCAGTAACTTCTCTGCTCTCTCCTACCTCACCCCCCATTCTCCAACCCCCTGCTGTCCTCTGGTCCCACCTGTGCTGTTCTTCAGTCCCCCCCCTCCTGTGCTGTCCTCTGGTCCCACCTGTGCTGTTCTTCAGTCCCCCCCCCCTCCTGTGCTGTCCTCTGGTCCCACCTGTGCTGTTCTTCAGCCCCCCCCTCCTGTGCTGTCCTCTGGTCCCACCTGTGCTGTTCTTCAGTCCCCCCCCCCTCCTGTGCTGTCCTCTGGTCCCACCTGTGCTGTTCTTCAGCCCCCCCCTCCTGTGCTGTCCTCTGGTCCCACCTGTGCTGTTCTTCAGCCCCCCCCTCCTGTGCTGTCCTCTGGTCCCACCTGTGCTGTTCTTCAGCCCCCCCTCCTGTGCTGTCCTCTGGTCCCACCTGTGCTGTTCTTCAGCCCCCCCCTCCTGTGCTGTCCTCTGGTCCCACCTGTGCTGTTCTTCAGTTCCCCCCTCCTGTACTGTTCCTGATTTGAAGGAACTGTCCCTCATTTAGGGCATTGTCCCTCTGTCCCTCTTTCCTCTTTGTTTGTCCCTCAAGGAGCCAATATAAAAGAATAGTAGTGGTAAAAAAGCACCTGTGGGTTTAACCATTTTTATTTTTGTTTATAATTCTCCTACATATTTTTGCTAATAGGTGTCCCTCATTCCCATCTCAGAAAGTTGGGAGGTATGCCTCTATCCATCCCACGGTCCCCCTGTCCATCCCACGGTCCCCCTGTCCATCCCACGGTCCCCCTGTCCATCGCACTGCCCCTCTGACTACTCTGTGCCCCCCCCCCCCCTGACCACTCAGTTGTTCTTCTTGATGCCTAGGGCCCACTTTTGATCTTGCGCATGGGCCGCTGATTTCATACGCCCCTGCCCCCAAAATCTGCAAAAAAAATGGGGGGGGGGGGTGTCCCTGAATGGCAGTTTGGAAATGTGGTCACCCTAGTCACAGAACAAGAGAGTCAACCTACCAGCATCCTCTTCCACTGTCAGCAGAGGGATGTCATCGTCCAGATAGGGGACAGTGCTGGGGACATGGTGGGAATAGGCTTCTCGGCCTAGTATAAGATCTTCATAGACGTTCAGACTGCTCTTCCTGAGACACTTCTCACTGCAACTGGAAACAGAGAAGAACATTATTGGAAATGTCCTCGGTAAAGCACGCCGCGTTACCGGAGAGCAGTAAACAAAAGCAGCAAGACTGGAATGCATTTCAATTCCATTTCTTCAGATTGAAGTGGAAATCCTTCAGGCATTTCATTAGAACAACACAGCCTGACAATGGCGGATGGACAGGATGAGACAACCTGGAATGTGTATGACTGAGGAGCTGGATTCAACTCATCAATAGCTCATGATGATCAGAGATGGTCAGACAAATTCCACTAGGGCACAATGGCTCTGGGGAAGCTGCAGTCACACAACAGGGTACTCCTGACCCAAAATTTTATTTTTTTTATTTTGTTTTATATGTATATGTTATAATAAAAATAATAAAAATAATAATAATGATAATAATAATAATAATAATAATAATAAAAATAATAATAAATAAAAATGTTTTAATTTTTCATTTATTTTTTACGATTCCATTGACCAGTTGTAACCTGGACCATTTCGGATGTAAAAATCTTTTTTAAATGTTATTTTTATTTATTTTTTAAATCTACTTTTTTATTACTAAAATTACTTAGAACCCTCAAACATTATTTTATATATATATATATATATATATATATATATATATATATATATATTAGTGCTGTCAAACGATTACAATTTTTAATCGCGATTAATCGCATTAATGTCATAGTTAACTCACGATTAATCTATCTAATTTATGCTGAATTTCCCCACAAATATCGCACAATTCTGCAAGTGATTATAATTTATTATCGCTGTTTTTTGGCTGATCTAAAACCATTTTTGACATAAAGGGACACTTTTGGACAATCTACAGTTTTTCAGGCAGAAAGAACAGTTTTTATTTTATAAAAGTACATGTAGGGCACTGGACAGACCACTAGGGACAAGGGGGTGTGTGTATTTTTTACATACAGTACTGTAATCTATAAGATTACAGTATACTGTGTGTATTGTGTTTGTTTACTTTTTTGAATTTGGCGCCGTTCTCCGCTCCCGTGCGTCGTAACGTCGCAGGGAACGGAGATCGGCGGCACACAGGCACTGTGAATCGAGCGAGGACCCGCCGAGCGAGGAGGACCCGCCGAGCGAGGAGGACCCGCCAAGCGAGGAGGACCCGCTCGATCACACAGCGGGGTGGCATCGCTGGATCCAGGGACAAGGTGAGTAACTTGCCTGTGAATCCAGCGAGAAGGTAAGCTGCACACTCTGCACGTCCACCCCCGTTAATCGCGCGATAAAAATATTGACGGCGTTAACATGGGTTTGCGTTAACGCCGTTGATATCGCATATATATATATATACAGCATATATATATATATATATATATATATATATATAACTTGCCTACGCTGGGGTAGAGTGGGCGCATATTTACGCTGGAAGTATTTGGCGCTCCCATTGATTTTCTATTCACATATGCAAATTAGGGAGATTCCCCTGATTCACGAACGTAAGTCCGTCCGACGCAGTGCGCTTAAAGTCATACGTCCGGCGTAAAGTTATGCCCCATAAAGGAGGTGTAACTCAGCAGCATTCATGCAAAGGGCTGCACCAGGGAACACAAGCCGACGTATATTACGTAGTTTACGTAGGACGTGAATATGACTAGGCGTAGGTTAAGTTCACGCCGTAGGCAGTGATCCGACGTATCTTAGGCAGTTGTTCCGACGTGATTGTGAGCATGCGCACTGAGATGCGCCCACGGGACGGCGCATGCGCAGTTGGCGATACGTATCTGTCTGGCGCTCGGCCCATCGTTTGCATGGGGTCACACCTCATTAGCATGGCTCACGCCCACTTCCACTTACGCCGACTTGCGCCTGAGGAACCCAGCGCAGATTTGGGAGGAAGTGCTTTTTGAATTCAGTGCTTGCCTCTATGCGCTGCGTCGGCGTAGGGTAAAGGAGATACGCTACGGCGGCATAAATATGCGCCAGTGTCTGTGAATCCGGGCCATAGAGTCCTGGAAGAGATGGTTTGGCCCTCACAGAGCCCTGATCTCATCATCATGGAGTCTGTCTGGGATTACATGAAGAGACAGAATGATTTGAGACAGCCGACATTCACAGAAGATCTATGGTCGGTTTTCCATGATGTTTGGAACAAACTACCTGCCGAGTTCCTTCAAGAACTGTGTGCGAGTCTACCTAGAAGAACTGATGGTGGTTTGAACGCAAAGGGAGGTCACCCAGGGCCGGCCCAAGGCCAGGTTCCACAATGCACCCCCCTCCCCGCCAACCGAACCACCCCCTCAAATTAACGGAGAATGGCAACCGGATGGCAGGGGCGGCACGGTTAGTTCAAATATTTTTATTTATGTTTTTTACTTTCTTATCATTTTTTTTATTTTTATTTATTTGTAGCTTGTCGCTTACTTTTTTTTGTTTTTGTATAATTTTCTTATTTTTCTTATTATTTTTTTTATTCTTTATTTTTAAAGACTTTTTTACTTTATTAATTTAATTATTATTATTTTTTTTATTTTTTTTTAGCAATTTTTTTTCACTTAACTTTTTTGCTATCACACAGGAAAAAACAATTCCCTGTGTGATAGCAATTGGAGGTGACATGTTCTCTTTATTGACCCTGTCACCTCCAAAACAGGAGTCCTAGCACTGTGCTAGCAGGAACAGGAGACAGACTCGGTGGCCGGGGGGGAGGACGGAGTCCCGAAGACAGAGCCAGCAGAGAGAGGTATGTGGGGTGGGGGGGAGAGGGGAGGACGGACGGGAGCACACATTTTACAAGTGATTTCGGCGACATCGCCGCAATCACTTGTTAACAAGCGAGCGGATTCCCCCATAACTTACCGCCCTCAACTGTATGTTCCGGACGTCGGGAGAATCTATGCCACTGCCGCCCCTTGGCGCCCTGCCGCCCCAGGGCCTGGCCTCAGTGGCCTTGTGGGAAATCCGGGCCTGGGGTCACCCCAAATATTGATTTGATTTGAATTTTCGATTTTGTTAATTAATAAAAATAAACTATTAACACTTCTATTTCTGAAAGCATTCTTCATCATTTTTTCACATCTGCCTAAAATATTTGCACATTACTGTATATTCCTCTCTCTACATGTCCCGTTTAGCGTGATAAATGACTACAGTCGTAAAGTGACATATCTGTCATCACAGAAGGTAGGTACACAAGACGCACATCAGGCTAGAAAACACTTTCAACAATTTCTACCGTCAATCAGCCCTTGGAATATGAAAGTCGACTCACTTTGAGTGGCACAGCGTCTCCAGCGGTGAAACGTAGGCTCCCCATATTCCCAGCGCCGCCGGCATTATAAACAGCACGGCTACCCAGCAGCACGAGACGATGAGTGACATGAAGAGGCCGAAGTCATGAACAGCGGGGATCTGCGGCAAGACGGGAGATGAGTCAAAACTGTCAGGAAACAATATCAGCCTGAGCAGTAAACATTCATAAAACTAATTCCGGAGCGGAGGAAAGGAATGAAACTCGGCTCCCTCTTCCGCGGCCAATCTCAGGTCGTTAGTCTGCAAGACAATTTTCTGACAGCCATCACGGCAGTTTATAGAAACGCAGACTGACAGGTCACCATCCAAGGAGGCCATTTTGTAATATGAACCAAAGCTTCAGTACAGAATGTAAGAAAAAAAAAATTGGAGCTAATAATAGTCAAGCTCAAACTATAATACACTGTATTGTCAAAAGTATTGGGACGCCTGCCTTTACATGAACTTTAAAGCGGAGGTCCACCCAATTTTTTTTTTTTTAAAAGGACTTGTTCATTCCCCGACTTGTTCATTCCTCGACTTAGTTGGGGTAGGCGGTACACTTTGGTGGGGGTGGGTCAGCCACGCCCTGTGACCTTTGACCTCTGGGAACCCGCCTTTTGACCTTTGACCTTTGGGGGAGGTCCCTGTTCCAATTCCTGAGTCCTAGCCATATTCTTCAATGGGAAACCCTAACCCCAACCCTAACCCCCTAAAAATGGACACTTACCTGTCCAGCGTGCCCGCGATGTCAGCAGCCGAGGCCGAGCAATCGCTCGGCTGCCACCCCCGCCATCCTCGGTGAGGGAATCAGGATGTGAATCTTTGTGGCTTCACTGCCTGGTTCCCTATTGTGCATGCGCGACTAGCGCGGCGTACCCTCAGTGGTCCCCGCTCTCTCCTGGGACTAGTGTGTTTCCTAGGAGACAGCGGGGGGGGGGGGGCCGGGAAGTGGCGTGACTCCCACGGGAGTTTATGCCCAGAAGTGGGTGCAAACCTGTTTTAGACAGACATATGCACCCCCCTCCCCCCTGGAAGGTGCCAAATGCAACACCGGAGGGGGGGAGGGTTTCGAAAAGCGAAAGTTCCATTTTTGGGTGGAAGTCCGCTTTAATGGCATCCCAGTCTTGGTCCGTAGGGTTCAATATTGAGTTGGCCCACCCTTCGCAGCTATAACAGCTTCAACTCTTCTGGGAAGGCTGACCACAAGGTTTAGGAGTGTGTCTATGGGAATGTTTGACCATTCTTCCCGACGTGGATTTGTGAGGTCAGGCACTGATGTTGGATTAGAAGGCCTGGGTCACAGTCTCCGCTCCCCTGAAGAACAACCCCACACCATTATCCCCCCTTCACCAAATGATTTGGACCAGTGCCCAAAGCAAGGTCCATAAAGACATGGATGAGCGCATTTGGGGTGGAGTAACTAACTTGACTGGCCTGCACAGAGTCCTGACCTCAACCCAATAGAACACCTTTGCGATGAATTAGAGAGGAGACTGTGATCCAGACCTTCACGTCCTACATCAGTGCCTGACCTCACAAACGTGCTTCTGGAAGAATGGTCAAACATTCCCATAGACACACCTAAATCTCTGTGGACGGCCTTCCCAGAAGAGTTGAAGTTGTTATAGCTGCAAAGGGTGGGCAGACAGACTAGCAGCCAGATGTCCCCGGGATAGGCCTGGGGCTCTGGCCTAGCAGCCCGGGGAAATACAACACACGTCCACCCACACAGCTGTCCAGGTGGCACAGAAACCTGATCACCTGACCCCACCCAAATAAATAGGCTCTCCCGGCAGACCAAGGGACCCAGGAAGATCCCTGCCCATTGGCTGAGACACCCCATCTATTCCTAATCTGTCCTTACAATGCCCTTGTCTTATCTAATGCCACTAGATACCCGCCCATCTAGTGACAAAAGAGAGAAGTGCAGCAATTCCAGAATTAGGGTGGAACCAATTGATCACCTATCATATATGATATAAAGAAAGAAATAATTGTGCATGTATTATGTGATTTTAACTTGACCTTTGATGTGATTATTACATGTATATATTTTTTCTCAATAGAAGGCTTGTACATCTAATTGGACAGCAACCCCTGAAGAAGCCCGACATATGGGCGAAACATGCTGGGGAACTCCATTCTATAGTGCTGTATCCATAAAACCTGTATTGAAACATACTTGCCAATTGTTTTTATTTTTTTATTTTACTCTGTCCTTAAATAAAAAATATTTTATATTATATTTTGATATCATTGGACCTTTTTCTGCACCTTAAAAATACAATTTAATCCCTTCTTATCTATTCACATCACTGCCTGTCGAATGCAACCCTGTAGACTTGCATTTGTTGCGTAACGCCTGCTGAATGCAACGCGCTTTTTAAGTTTTGGCCTGGCCACGATGCCGTATCTGTACAGAACTGAGCAACCAGATTGGGGCAACGGGTTGGGGAGGGGTGGCATTAAACTACGGGCCAACCACCTGGTTTTACTACACCCTAGCCGCACATGTGAATGAAGCCTTGGAGAGGATGCTACTTTAGACTTCCTGGGGGTTCTGCCCATCAAGATGGCCTCCTTAACAAGAACACAAGGGTCAGGACAGAGGCCCTATGAAATGTCGCTGCTTCTTACCTGGGAGAAGATATTTGCGGCGTAGGCCGAGGCGGTGGTCAATGAGGTGAAAAAGGTTGCTTTCCCAGCCGTCTGTATGGTGTGGATCATACGGTGACGAGGGTCTTTGATGTGCTTGGCCTGGTGGTACGTGTTAATAAACACGAACACATCATCCACCCCTATGGAGAGACACAAAATGGTTCATAGAAAATAGAACATACAAGGTGCTATTACATCAGGCAAAGGGCGATGTGCGCGGTAACCCATAGCAACAAATACGTTTTCATAGTTTGACGTTTCCCATGTACTTAAAGCTGAAATTTGACTGGTTGCTATGGTAACAGCTCGCTGCCTTTGTTGTGCCTGTCCTATATTTAGTTTAACCTCTCGTTGACCGCGTAATGCAGGGCCAGTGCAAGGATCCTTGCCCACACAGGTGAAATTGCACCCAGCCTCCCCCCCCCACACACACACGGCACCCGCTCCACTAGGGTGACCACATTCCCAAACGGCCATTTAGGGACCCCTTTCCCAAAAATCAGCTTGTGCTGTAATGAATCACAGCACAGCTGCACGCTCTACCCAGAAGAACTGATCACGCTCCCCGAAAAAGGGAGCCGCATCGCCACTTTACTCACTGACGACACTTGTCCTGACCCATTTTACCTTGTTCCACCGCTGGCTTTACACTGCCCTGCTGTGATTAGACACAAGAGGCGGGATTTATGATTTCTCCAATCACAAGCAGGGGGCGGGGATTGTGCCTCTCCAGACATTCCCGGGCCAGGACAGGTGCTGTCAGTGAGTAAAGCGGCCAAGTGGTGGCCTTTTTTGGGGGCAACAGATAGAGGGGAGGGGGGGTGGCTGTGTCACTTTTATTTCGGGACACTGTATTGTTCTGGAATGAAGGTGCCCGGGACCTGGGACAGACCTGCCAAATGCGGGACTGTCCCGGGCAATCCGGGACACGTGGTCACCCTACACTCCACCCGCGTGGCAAACAACACAATGCTGCACCCAAAATCCCAACCAAACTGCCTCCGAATAAGCACGCCCCCAGGACGTCTACCAACACCAAAAACCGAACTGCCACCAAACAGCGTGCAATAAGGTGCGGGGCCATGCACACCTCCACGCTGTGCCCTGTAAAGACTATTGTCAGGTCACCTGTGGCCAGGTGACAAGTGCACCTCATTAGGGTCAGGGATGTGAACCCTATAGCCGATTGCTGCGAACAGAGAGGAAGCGTGAGCCCAAGATTCCCCAGGACGCGGAGTCTAAGACTCAGCTTGGTGTTCACCAGAGCCTCTAGTGGTGAGGATGGCCTTCGCCTCAGCTGGATCCAGATTGCAACCCCTGGGATCCCCTAGGTCACGCTCCGCAGGGAAAGAGGGGAAGCAGCAACCAGGACAAGCGATAGTGATGGGTAAGCCGAGGTCAGGGCAACAGGCAGACATGGGTAACTGAGGGACAGGCAAAAGGTCAGGGAAACCGGCAAGCAGGAGTGGTCACATACAAGCCAAAATCGATACACAGGAAGGTAAACTTAGCACACAGCAGACAGGCACTCAAGCTAAAAACAAAGGTTGAACAGCAAAGCAGACTAGCAGTGCAGTGGTTAATAGAGGCTTCCTGGGATGGCCTGGGTGGAGCCATACAGGGAGGAAGGTGATAAAAGACAGCCAGGAAGAGAGTCTGGCCTCTAATGAACACATGAAGACAGGTAAGCTGCCAGACTTTATTGCATATCCATGACAACTATATTGTATATTGTAAAAAGTTATTGGGATGCCCACCTTTAGACATGTGCAGAACGAAAAAAAAAAATTTGTTTAGTTTTGCATAAATTTGTTTTGTTAAATTTATTTAATCCGTTTAATTTGTATATGGAATTTGTTCTGTTTATTCGTATTCAAATCAATTAATATTTTAAAAATTCGAATTCGGATCGATTTGAAAAGTTTTCAAATTCGAATAGTTTTCAAGGGAAGGGAAATCTTAAAGGGGTTGTAAAGGTTTTTTTTTTTTTTTCTAAATAGGTTCCTTTAAGCTAGTGCATTGTTGGTTCACTTACCTTTTCTTTCTTTGTCTGAATTTCTCACTTCCTGTTCATCTTCAGTAAGCTGATCTGGCTGACTAACCCCCAGCCAGAGTGGCTCGGATGATGGAGGCAAGCTTACTGAGGAGGAACAGGAAGTGAGAAATTCAGACAAAGAAAAAAAACATTTCGAAGGGAAATTGAAGGAAAAGGTAAGTGAACCAACAATGCACTAGCTTAAAGGAACTTATTTAGAAAATAAAAAAACAAACCTTTACAACCCCTTTAACCACTTAAGGACCCCTTCACGCCGATATACGTTGGCAGAATGGCACGGCTGGGCACATCAATGTACCTGTACGTTGCCCTTTAAGCCCAGCCGCGGGGTCACGGGCGCGTGCATGCGACCCGGTCCGAAGCTCCGTGACCGCGGCCGCTGGAGTCCCGCGATCGGTCCCCGGAGCTGAAGAACGGGGAGAGGTGTGTGTAAACACAGCTTCCCCGTTTTTCACTGTGGCACCGTCAATGATCGTGTGTTCCCTTATATAAGGAATCACAATCGATGACGTCACACCTACAGCCACACCCCCCTACAGTTAGAAACACAGATGAGGTCATACATAACCCTATCAGCGCCCCCTTGTGGTTAACTCCCAAACTGCAATTTTCATTTTCACAGTAAACAATGCATTTTAAATGTATTTTTGCTGTGAAAATGACAAAATGAAAATGGTCCCAAAAATGTGTCAAAATTGTCCGAAGTGTCCGCCATAATGTCGCAGTAACAAAAAAAAAAACGCTGATCGCCGCCAATAGTAGTAAAAAAATAATAATTAATAAAAATGCAATAAAACTATCCCCTATTTTGTAAACGCTATAAATTTTTCGCAAACCAACTGATAAACGCTTATTGCGTTTTTTTTTACCAAAAATAGGTAGAAGAATACATATCGGCCTAAACTGAGGAAAAACATTTTTTTTTATATATTTTTGGGGGGTATTTATTATAGCAAAAAGTAAAAAAATATTGTTTTTTTTTCAAAATTGTCGCTCTATTTTTGTTTATAGCGCAAAAAATAAAAACCGCAGAGGTGATAAAATATCACCAAAAGAAATCTCTATTTGTGGGGAAAAAAGGACGCCGATTTTTGGGAGCCACGTCGCACAATTGTCAGTTAAAGCGACGCAGTGCCGAATCGCAAAAACTGGCCGGGTCCTTTAGCTGCCTAAAGGTCCGGGTCTTAAGTGGTTAAGGCATCAGCATACCAAGACATTTTGGACAATTTCATGCTCCCAACTTTGTGGGAACAGTTTGGGGACGGCCTCTTCTTGTTCCAACATGACTGCACACCAGTGTACAAAGCAAGGTCCATAAAGACATGGATGAGTGAGTTTGGGGTCTAGGAACTTGACTGGCCTGCACAGAGTCCTGACCTCAACCTGATAGAACACCTTTGAGATGAATTAGAGTGGAGACTGCGAATCAGGCCTTCTCATCCAACCTCACAAATGCTCTTCTGGAAGTCTCATGTCTCATCTCATAAAGTTGAGTTGAATGCAGGTGGGTGGTCAGGGGCGGTAAAACCACGGCTCACCTGCCTGATTTTTACCGCCCATCTGGCTGCCTCTGTGCCCCAACAGCACAGTAAATTATATAACCCGCCAACTAACAGAGCCAACGTTTCTTTTTTTTTCTTTGCTACAGGTGCACTTTAAACATAAAATGCTGAAGAATTTTCTGGCCGCAAAACTGCAGCGCCAGCATTGTGCGCTGATCACAGAGAAGACAATGATTTTCTATCAAGCTGCACCACATGCGGATTTTATAACCTAAAAAGAAATATTGAATTGCAGCTTGTCGGAAAAGCGGGAGAATGATAAAAAGAAAAGTACTTTTTATATAAAAGGCGAAAACCGTTGTGAGCCACCAAGGAGTTCAGTACAGACTCAACTGTTTTAAGTCAGCTTTAATTGGATTTCAGAGCACGGGCGCGCGGTTTACCGCCAAGATTATTAAAAAGTAGAAAGTGCGTTTGTACTGCAATGGGCAAAGGGACGCAACGTTTTTATGGCTTAATGAAAGTCCTACAACTGAGAGCAACCAATCAGAATTCATCTTTGTGTCACAGTTTCATATTTACAGATATAAGGCAGAATTCACACCTGCGAGCCGCATTTTTGAGCGTTTGTGTCCAACGTTTTTAAAGCGTTTTTGAGCGTTGGCGTTTTTTAACCACTTCAGCCCCGGAAGGATTTACCCCCTTAATGACCAGGCCATTTTTTACTATAGTTTAATAACTATAAACAATGGCCCAGATTCAGGTAGAATTTGCGCGATATTTGCAGGGGGAGCAGGGCAACGATTTTGCCCTGCGCCCCCGCAAATATTTTGCGCTGCCCTCGATTCACGGAGCAGTAGCTCCGTGAATTGCGAGGGCGCGCCGGCAAATTTGCCCGGCGTAAGCGCGCAAGTTAAATGATCCCGCCGGGGGCGGGAATCATTTAAATTAGGCGCGCTCCCGCGCCGAGCGTACAGCGCATGCTCCGTCGGGAAACTTTCCCGACGTGCATTGCAGCAAATGACGTCGCAAGGATGTCATTTGCTTCTAAGTGAACGGCGTCCAGCGCCATTCACGTTTCACTTACGCAAACGCCGTGAAATTCAAATTTCACGGCGCGGGAAGGCCGGCTATACTTTAGCATTGGCTGCCCCTACTATTAGAAGGGGCAGCCTTGCGCTAAAAGTAGCCGTACGGAAACTCCGTACCTGGCTTGCGCGGGGCCCGCCAGCGTATCTTTTTTCTGTATTCAGAAAACAAGATACGCCGGAATTTTGCTAAGATCCGACTGGCGTAAGCCTCTTACGCCGTCGTATCTTAGTTGCATATTTACGCTGGCCGATAGGTGGCGCTTCCGTAGATTTACGCGTAGAATATGCAAATTAGGTAGATACGCCGATTCACGAACGTAGTTGCGCCCGACGTATCTATATGCGTCGTTTACGTAAGGCGTCGGACCGGCGTAAAGTTACCCCTGCTATATGAGGCGTACACAATGTTAAGTATTGACGTTGGGACAGCGTCAAATTTTCCGTAATTTACGTCGTTTGCGTAAAACTTTCGCGAATAGGGTAAGTTAAGTTCACGTCGAAAGCATTGACTATTTGCGGCGTAATTGGGAGCATGCTCACTGGGATACGTTCACGGACGGCACATGCGCCGTTAGTCAAAAACGTCATTTACGTGGGGTCAGCCTTCATTACCATACAACACGCCCACTGCATGGAAAATTTGTATTCCGCTGGCTTACGCCGGACCACATACGCTACGCCGCCGTAACTTACGCCGGACCACATACGCTACGCCGCCGTAACTTACGCTGGACCACATACGCTACGCCGCCGTAACTTAGGGCGCAAGTTCTTTCTGAATACGGAACTTGCGCCCTAAGTTACGGCGGCGTAGTGTATCTGAGATACGTTACGCCCGCCGATAGATATGTATATGTATCTGAATCTGGCCCAATGTATCATTTGGTTCTTTTAGATCAAATGGATGAACTTCGGTCTGTAAATGAGGTCAGTTTAACCGCTTCAGCCCCGGACCATTTTGGTGGTCAAAGACCAGGCCACTTTTTGCGATTCGGGACTGAGTCGCTTTAACTGACAATTGCGCAGTCGTGCGACGTGGCTCCCAAACCAAATTTACATAATTTCTTTTTACCACAAATAGAGCTTTCTTTTGGTGGTATTTGATCACCTCTGCGATTTTTTTTTTTTTTTTGCGCTATAAACAAAAAAAGAACGACATTTGGAAAAAAAAACAATATTTTTTACTTTTTGCTATAATAAATATCCCCAAAATATATCTAAAAATCGTTTTTCCTCAGTTTAGGCCGATACGTATTCTTCTACATATTTTTGGTAAAAAAAAAAAAAATCTCAATAAGTATATAAGAGTATAAGAGTATATTGATTGGTTTGATTGGTTTGCGCAAAAGTTATAGCGTCCATAAAATAGGTATACTCACGCCGATTCACAACCGTACGCGCGCCCGGCGTTCGCATTTTACGTCGTTTTTCGTTCGTCAGTTTCTGCGTAAGGCTGCCCATGCTATTAGCAGGAGCAGCCAATGCTAAGTATACACGTCGTTCCCGCGTCGCGATTTTTGAAAATTACGTTGTTTGCGTAAGTGAATCGTGAATGGCGCTGGACGCCATTTACGTTCACGTTGAAGCAAATGACGTCCTTGCGACGTCATTTACCGCAATGCACGTCGGGAAAGTTTCCCGACGGAGCATGCGCACTACGTTCGGCACGGGAACGCGCCTAATTTAAATGATCCACGCCCCCTACGGGATCATTTAAATTATGCGCGCTTACGCGCCATGGACTTCTGTGCTGCAAGGCTGGCCTGCTAACTACATAGCCACCCACTTTAAAAGCCATCTTTTGGGGGGCGGCACCCCAACATTGCATACAATTAGTGTTGAGCAGAATATGCCATATTCGATTTCGCGATATATCTCGAATATATATTCGAATATTCGAGATATATTCGCTAAATTCGAATATTCGTGATATTTTATCGAAATTAAATGATTGCGATTTTTCGCTATTGCGAATGCGAAAATAATTGCGATTTTTTGATAACTGCGGTAGGAGCACTCTGATTGGCTCAGAATATTCGTGATATTTTATCGAAATATCGCAACATGCGAATGCGATATTTATTGCGCAATTTCGAGAAATGCTGGAGGAGCGCTCTGATTGGCTCAGAATATTCGTGATATTTTATCGAAATATCGCAACATGCGAATGCGATATTTACTGCGCAATTTCGACAAATGCTGTAGGAGCAGTCTGATTGGCTCAGAATATTCGTGATATTTTATCGAAATATCGCAACATGCGAATGCGATATTTACTGCGCAATTTCGACAAATGCTGTAGGAGCACTCTGATTGGCTCAGAATATTCGTGATATTTTACAATACAAAATAATTGCGAATATTCGGCAAATGCGGAAGGAGCACTCTGATTGGCTCAGAATATTCTTGATATTTTACAATACAAAATAATTGCGAATATTCGGCAAATGCGGAAGGAGCACTCTGATTGGCTCAGAATATTCTTGATATTTTACAATACAAAATAATTGCGAATATTCGGCAAATGCAGAAGGAGCACTCTGATTGGCTCAGAATATTCTTGATATTTTACAATACAAAATAAAAAGTGTTTTGCATTGGTGGTGATTCTTTACTCTATCCATCTGTCACAGCCGTTTGTCAATCAAACACCTTGAAGATTGAACACGTTCATGCTGCATGCTTTGGACTTTTTTTCACTTCACATATCAAAGACATTTTTATGAAAGATTATTTTTCTATTATTGGGACTATATTTCTTTATATATTTGTTTCACTGTGTATTTCACAAGTTATTTGCGCTTGCTTATTTTATAATTTGCCCACATGTCTTGTCACTAGACATATTTTTTATTCTTGTAGAGCGACTCCATTTTCTGTCTTGTATTAAATTATGTTGTATAACATTTTTGAGTTGCTGCTGTATTCTCCCCTTTTTTTAAGGTATGCGCAATTTTTTCCTTCTTACAAAAAAAAATAATATCAAACATACAAATATTCATAACAGAAACATACACAAAGCCCCCCCCTTTTGCATCAGAGACAATCAGAGTTCTCCTACCACAGTTATCGAAAATTCGCAATCATTTTCGCATTCGCAATAGCGAAAAATCGCAATGTTTTTTTTTTCTATTTGGGAACATAAAAGGATCGCCTCAGCTTAGCTACTCGGCCCAGGGTCTCTAATCATACCAGCAATGCTTTTAGACGTCGATAGGATGTGATCTGTTTTAAAAATCAAATTGAAAAAATGCGAATATTCGGAATTGCGAATATTCACCGCGAAATTCGAAATATAGCGCGATTTCTCGAATATGCTATATTCGAGTCGAATATTCGCAATGCGAATATTCGTGAGCAACACTACATACAATACTGTAACTCTATAGAATAGAAAAATCATAAATTCCAATATACTTACCAATACCAACAATGACAAAAGCTGCCACCCCGTTTAATATTCCAAGGTACTGTATCCCGAAGGCCACGTGGTAAAGGAAAAGAGCCACAAGGCAGCTGAGGCCGATGCTGGCAATCCCAAAAAAGGTCAGGAACACTGAATAATACAGAGACACCTTTATTACTGGTAATGATAATAATATAATAAAAGGTTCAAACATGATCACAAATGATACTAAAATGAGCGTCTGCACACATCTAAAGAAAATCTATTAATGTTTCTGCCTTTCCTTACAATGAGAAACCCCAACTATAATACTCTGAGTGAGAGGACCCGTGGCCCCGCACAGCTCCTACGTTTCGGAATTTTTCATATGTCTGTGACTGTTACACACTCGGGCACTTCCTGCCCAGGCCAATTTGCAGCTTTTAGCGCTGTCACATTTTGAATGACAATTGCGCAGTTATGCTACACTGTACCCAAATACATTTTTTATATTTTTTTCACACAAATAGAGCTTTCTTTTGGTGGTATTTAATCACCACTGAGGGTTTGTGGTAACTGAGGTTAGCAAACATGTAATTATTCTCCTTCATTGATGTTCCCTGATGAGGCTGCATTGATGGGCACTGATAGGTGGCACTGATGGGCACTGATGAGGTGGCACTGGTAGGTGGCACTGATAGGCAGCACTGACAGGTGACACTGTTGATGAGGCACTGATTGGCAGCGCTGATGGTCACTGATAGGTCGCACTAATGCGCACTGATGAGGCGGCACTGGTGGACACTGATAGGTGGCACTGATGGACGGCACTGATAAATGGCACTGAAGGGCACTGAGAGGTGGCACTAATAGGTGGCACGAATAGGCAGCTCTGACAGGGAACACTGATGATGAGGCACTGATGGGCAGCACTGATGAGCACTGATAGGTGGTACTGGTGGGCACAGATTAGCAGTACTAATGGGCACTGGTAGGTGGCACTGGTGGGCACAGATTAGCAGTACTGATGAGCACTGGTAGGTGGCACTGGTGGGCACAGATTAGCAGTACTGATGAGCACTGGTAGGTGGCACTGGTGGGTACGAGTGAGCAGCACTGGTGGGCAAATGGTCCCTTTTACAGAAGCCGGTAATCGGCTTTAGTCTTTTCTCCTCACGCTGTCAGCTGATAACCGACTTCTGTTTACTTCGTGTGATCAGCTGTCATTGGCTGACAGCTGATCACATGATAAAGCGATGTGAATTGCCCTTTAACCCGATCTGTAATCACCCGAGTCCCAAGGACTCATCGATCACAGAGCATGCCACCCTCATGCCACAGGGGGGCACACGGGCAGTGTGAGCACAGGGGGATGTCCATGGATGCCCTCCCTGCATTTTAAGCATGCGCTAAAGCCATCTTTCGGCTATAGCGTGGGCGCCAAATTGTTAAAGGCGGTTCCTGGATTTATACTGGGGTATGACCAGTCTAGAAAGAAATACTGTAGTACTATACTGTAAGGGCTTGTTCTTACCCTATCTAGATTGGGGCTTTGGCGGATCACCCCCCCCCCCCCCCTGCATCTCCTCCCGAGTCCCAGCGTTCGCTTCTCCTTCCAGCCAATCAGGATTAAGGACTTGAGGCCAATCGGGTCTTAGGACACCCGGCCAATGGGGTCTAAGGACCCGCTTCATGATTGGCAGGGAGGAGAAGCAGGAAGACAAAACAGGTGGTGAGGAGAAATCTCCCAATAGGGACACCAGTTCCAGTGGCATTTGTCTAAGAGGGGGTTCCCCCTCACTTCCATTTTTGACTCTGGCACTGGGAAAAAATGAAAGTTTTACCCAATTAGATAGGGAGGAGAAACAGGAAGACATTAGCGAATATTAATTTACTAATGTCATACAATTGGGTGGGCTTGGGGCGCAGTGCTCTGCGCCCCAAGCCCGCCCTTTTTGAATCCAATTAGAGCTTCCGGCTCTAATCATGTGCTTCAAAAACAAAACAAAAAACATTGAAATCCATGCGTCTGGCGTCCTACACATATGTAGATTAGGGGACGAGCGCATGTAATAGGGGGAGGCGCCCCTGCGCCCTTTATGAGCGGACGCCACTGGGTTTAGCACTGGGAAACTGTTTGAAAGATAAAAAGTGCATTTTAAATACGACTATATAGATCAGACCACAATGAGGGACAGATGAGGGGGAAAGAGGGACAGAGGGGCATTGTTCCAAATCATAGACAGTTGGGAGCTATGTCTATGCAAAAGGAAAACAAGCTTTTCATTTAGTTCTCCTTTATTGCAGCTTGTAATGTGGCCTTGGGCTCTGTAGAGACTTCTGGATGAGGCAATGAGGCATTTATAGAAAATGGATTTTCTTTACCGCATGGCTTACACAATGGCCATATAGAAATACATTTATTTTTTCTATACAAGAAAATCACAATTCACCCGGTACCTGAGAATGAGGTGAGGATGTAAACGAGGACGGCGATGCAGCCCGTGCTGATGAACGCAAGCAGCATGTCATTGTTGAAGGTCGTCCGCACTTCATAGTCAAACAGGTCGGTCCCCCCGTACAGAACCTGGACTTTACTAGGGAGAGGAAATAACGACATCCATCAGAAATATTCAGACACAAAAATTAGGAAATATGAGAACGACAGGTTAACTTCCGGGACCATTTCATTCTCTCCTATCATTCCCTCATCCCTATATACTGTATATATATATATATATATATGTTCACACCTGCCCTGCCTCAAGGCTGATGTAAGGGGGAACTCTGATGGAAGGGCGAACTCTGGTTTGAAATTTTATGTAAGGGAGGACTCTGATGGGATTCCTGTAGTATGGGGGAAGGGGGCTCGGGTGTAAGAGAGGAACTCTCATGGGGACCCTAATATAAGGGGGCACTCTGATGTGGACTCTGAGGTAAGGGGGGGACACTGGAGAGGACCCTGATGTAAGGGAGGGGTCCTTTGATGCAATGGAGGACTCTGATATGGGCCCTGATATAAGGAGGAACACTGATGTCAACTCTGTTATAAGGGTTGACTCTGATGGGGACTCTGATGTAAGGGAATACTCTGGTGTGGAGTCTGATGGAAGGGGGGACTCTGATGAGGACCCTGATGTAAGGGAAGAGTCCTCTGATGTAATCGGGGACTCTGATATAGGTCCTGATGTAGGGGGGAACCCTGATGTCAACTCTGATATAAGGGTTGACTTTGATTTAGACTCTGATGTAAGGGTGAGGGGGGGCTCTAATGGGGACCCTGATGTAAGGGTTGACTCTGATGTTAAAGCATACTTTGATGTGGAATCTGATGTAAGGGAAGACGCTAATGGGAACTCTGAGTTAGCGGGAGACTCTGATGTGGATTTTGATATAGACTTTGATGTAAGGGGGGGGGGGGGGATAATGGGGACTCTGATGTAAGGGGTGACTTTGATATAAGGGCATGCTTTGGTGTGGAGTCTGATGTAAGGGGAGACTCTAGTGAGAACCCTGATGTAAGGAAGGGACTCTGATGAGGACCCTGATGTAAGGGAAGAGTCCTCTGATGTAATCGGGGACTCTGATATAGGTCCTGATGTAGGGGGGAACCCTGATGTCAACTCTGATATAATGGTTGACTCTGATTTAGACTCTGATGTAAGGGTGAGGGGGGGCTCTAATGGGGACCCTGATGTAAGGGTTGACTCTGATGTAAGGGTGGGGGGAGGGGGGTTAATCTATTGGGGACCCTGATGTAAGGGTTGACTCTGATATAAGGGTGAGGGGGGAATCTAATGGGGACCCTGATGTAAGGGTTGACTCTGATGTAAAAGCATACTTTGGTGTGGAATCTGAGTGAAGGGAAGACGCTAATGGGATCCATGAGTTGAGGGGGGACTTTGATGAGGGCCCTGATGTAAGGGAGGAGTCCTCTGATGTAATGGGGGACTCTGATATAGGTCCTGATGTAGGCCTGATGTAGGGGGGAATCCTGATGTCAGCTATGATATAAGGGTTGACTCTGATGTAAACTCTTATATTAAGGGGGGGGGATCTAATTGGGACCCTGATGTAAGGGTCGACTCTGATGTAAGGAAGGTGTATCTAATGGGGACCCTGATGTAAACCCTGATGTAAGGGTGAGGGGGGGTATCTAATGGGGACTCTGATATAAGGGTTGACTCTGATGTAAAAGCATACTTTGGTGTGAAATCTGATGTAAGGGAAGACGCTAATGGGAACCCTGAGTTGAGGGGAGACTCTGATGTAAACTCTGATGTAAGGGGGGAATCTAATGGGGACTCTGATGTAGACTTTGATGTAAGGGGGGGATAATAATGACTCAGATGTAAGGGAGGAGTCCTCTGATGTAATGTGGGAATCTGATATGGGTTCTGATGTAGGGGGGAACCCTGGTGTGTAAACTCTGATGTTAGGGTGAGGGGGGGATCTAATAGGGACCCTGATGTAAGGGTCGACTCTGATGTTAAAGCATACTTTGATGTGGAATCTGATGTAAGAGGGGATCTAATGGGGACGTAGATTTTGCTGTAAGTAGGGGGAGGACCAATGGGGGCTTTGATGTAAGGGGTGACTTTAAAGTAAGGACATACTTTGGTGTGGAGTCTAAAAAAAAGGGGGCGGGACTCTGAGAACCCTGATGTAGGGGGGACTCTAATAGGGTGGATTCTGATGGTGACTCTAATAAAACTCCATCTGCATATTTCCCATCATTGGCTCCAATTGTTTGGAATTTCTTTGCTTTACTGAAGTTTTTTCTCCGATGTTCTGAACCATATCAGTCAGATTATAAAATAAAAAAAATAAAAAAAGAGCCCGAAGTAAAACAAATTGATTCAATTAAATTTTATGCCTTCACCTATAAAAATGATATAAAATGTGTCCCTCCCGCTGATAACTTTGGAGACCCCTGGTTTAGATAGCCAGACCAGCCACTAGGGGGCAGTAAAGAAAAGCCCCTCCGGTATTTTTTCTATTAGATTTATAATGGTATATATAATAAAAAAAAAACATTTTAGTGTGGAGTTTTACTGCCACTTGTTAATGGCTCGTTACCATCTTCCTAATGGTTTAGGTTTGCAACTAATTTAATTTATGAGCTTGCTCATCGAACCGATTTCTTCAATAACGCTCTTCAAAGGCCGTGTTCCCATAAAGATCCCTGTTTGAACAGCGCCGGGCACGGCTCAATACATCAGCCGCATTATCCACACTGTTAATCAATTTAATTAATCATCCAGACCGGGCCGACAAAATGAGCCTTTCAGTTCTGCGGGTACCCAGAAGAAATTATCAAGTATATTTATTAAGATTTCAGATGGAGAGACTTTGCGGGGGAAGTCGTCAGAAGAGCATTGATAAATAGACGAGGATTAAAGGGGAAATCGAATATAGAACCCCATGGGGCAGATCCACAAAGATCTGCCCCGGCGCAGCGTATCTGAGATACGCTACGCCGCCAAAACTTACTTTTTTCGGTTTGAATCCTGAAAGAATTTGCGCCGTAAGTTACGGCGGCGTCGTGTATCTCTCGCGGCGTAAGGGCGCGGAATTCAAATTAGGCGGGTAGGGGGCGTGTTTCATTTAAATGAGGCGCGTTCCCGCACCGAACGAACTGCGTATGCGCCGTCCCTAAATTTCCCGCCGTGCATTGCGCTTAATGACGTCGCAAGGACGTCATTGTTTTGAAGTGGACGTAAATTACGTCCATCCCGATTCACGGACGACTTACGCAAACAATTTTTTTTTTTTCAAATTATACGCGGGAACGACGGCCACATTGCGTACGCCACCAAATAGCAGCTTTAACTATACACCGAAAAAAGTCGACTAGAGACGACGTAAAAGAACGCGACGGCCGCTCGTACGTTCGTGGATCGTCGGAAATAGCTAATTTGCATACTCGACGCGGAAAACGACGGGAACGCCACCCAGCGGACGCCGAAGAATTGCATCTTAGGTCCGAAGGCGTACCCAGACCCTGTCGGATCTAACCCAGATGCCGTTGTATCTTGTTTTGAGGATTCAAAACAAAGATACGACGCGGGAAATTTGAAAGATATTACCTTGTGAAAGCAGCAGTGACATCATCACAGCATTGTGGGAGGGGTTTCAGCAAACCCCACCCACTACAGGCTCCCTGCAAGAAAACCAGAAGGGGCGGAGACAAGACCCGCCACAAGGAGAGAGAGAGCAGCAGTGACCGTGGGGGGGCAGTGACCGGACTTTCTTATTTATTGTTTTTAACTTCAGCTCCGGAAGGTTTTACCCCTTTTATGACCAGGCCATTTTTTCCTATTTAGCGTTGCGCTACTTTAACCACTTAAGACCCCGGACCAAAATGCAGGTAAAAGACCAGGCCCATTTTTTGCGATTCGGCACTGTGTCGCTTTAACTGACAATTGCGCGGTCGTGTGACGTGACTCCCAAATAAAATTGGCGTCCTTTTTTTCCCACAAATAGAGCTTTCTTTTGGTGGTATTCGATCGCCTCTGCGGTTTTTATTTTTTGCGCTATAATCAAAAAATAAAGCGACAATTTTTGCTATAATAAATATCCCCAAAAAATATATAAAAAAAAAAATGTTTTTCCTCAATTTAGGCCGATACGTATTCTTCTACATATTTTTGGTAAAATAAATTGCAATAAGCGTCCCGCAATCGTGTCTCCCTGTTCTGCCTAGTGACAGGACACTGATCGTCTGCTCCCTCTCATCAGGAGCAGTGATCACAGTAAGCCCAGCCACTCACACAGTTAGAATCACTCCCTAGGACACACTTAACCCCTTCCTAGCCCCCTAGTGTTAACCCCTTCCCTGCCAGTCACATTTATACAGTAATCAGTGCATTTTTATAGCACTGATCGCTGTATAAATGACAATGCTCCCAAAATAGCAACAAAAGTGTCCCATGTGTCCACCATAATGTCGCAGTCACGATAAAAATTGCTGATCTCCGCCATTACTAGTAAAATAAAAAAAATGTATTAATAAAAATGCCATTAAACTATCCCCTATTTTGTAGACGCTATGGGCCAGATCCACGTACCTCGGCGCATATATAGGCCGGCGTAGCGCGTCTCAGATACACTACGCCGCCGTAACTTAGAGCAGAGGTTCCTTATCTACAAAGAATTTGCGCCGTAAGTTACGGCGGCGTAGTGTAAATGTGTCGGCGTAAGGGCTCGAAATTCAAATGACTAAGATGTGGGCGTGTTTTATGTTAATTCAACTTGACCCCACGTAAATTACGTTTTTTTTTTAACGGCGCATGCGCCGTCCGTGGGGGTATCCCGGTGCGCATGCTTGAAATCACGTCGCAAATAGTCAATGCTTTCGACGTGAACGTAATTTACGCAAAGCCCTATTCGCGAACGTTTTACGCAAACGACGTAAACAACGGAAAATTTGACGCTGGCCCGACGTCCATACTTAACATTGCGTATGCCTCATAGAGCAGGGGTAACTATACGCCGGAAAAAGCCTTACGCAAACGACATAAAAAAATGCGCCGGGCGGACTTACGTTCTAAGAATCGGCGTATCTAGCCAATTTGCATACTCTACGCGGAAATCAATGGAAGCGCCACCTAGCGGCCAGCGTAAATATGCACCTATGTTCCGACGGCGTACTAAGACGTACGTCGGTAGGATCTAGCCCACATTCAGGCGTATCTTGTTTTGTGAATACAAAACAAAGATACGCCGGCGCATCGTAGAACTTACGCGGCGTATCAATAGATACACCGCCGTAAGTTCTTTGTGGATCTGGGCCTATAACTTTTGCGCAAACCAATCAATAAACGCTTATTGCGATTTTTTTACCAAAAATATGTAGAAGAATACATAATCGGCCTAAACTGAGGAAAAATAGTTTTTTATATATTTTTGGGGGATAATTATTATAGCAAAAAGTAAAAAATATTGCTTTTTTTTTTTAAATTGTCGCTCTATTTTTGTTTATAGCGCAAAAAATAATAACCGCAGAGGTGATCAAATACCACCAAAAGAAATCTCTATTTGTGGGAAAAAAAGGACGCCAATTTTGTTTGGGAGTTACGTCGCACGACCGCGCAATTGTCAATTAAAGCGACGCAGTGCCGAATCGCAAAAAGTGGCCCGGTCATTTGGCAGCCAAATCCTCCAGGGGCTGAAGTGGTTAAAGGTGGAGAAAGTTCTGAAATGATTTATCTTTTTCTCATTTTTTTTTACATCACAGAAATCGGACATTTTAACAGTGGGAAGACTTTTTATATCCATTGTACAGTATGTCCTTTCTACTATAGAGGAATAGATTAAATGAACGTTTTTGTGCCTGAGGTTCAGCTTTAAGTGACAGTAAGTGTCCTCAGCTTTTCTCCTGTCTGTGACACACGATTTAATATTCAGGAGAATTCAGGACGCTGGCGCAGGCTGTACATTGGGAATATATTTATTCTTCACACTGACAATAGCCAAGCTTGCTCCAGTCCCAGACCGCTTCCCAGTTTCCTCGGCGTGTTTTTCTCCCCCGCCTGTCAGGCCTGTCAGTGGGATTTTGTACTTTCCCCCTGTGCAAAGTGCTGACGTCCACAGAAACGCAGCTAACGATTGTGTCTCTCCTGTAGAACGGCGGCACATTGGAGAAGACAGCGCTATTTAGCAGAACAATGCGGTGTCAGTCCGCAGAGGCACAGGTGAGAGCGATCCCGCTTCGTCAGCAGCCGAGGGCTGGGGGGAGGAAAGATTCCGTGCGCAACGGAAAGTGGCATTTATGCATTTTTTATTACGGCTGTACATATTTTATTTAGAAATAAATTCCACGGGAATTGTAATTGAGTTTTATTAAAGGAAAGGAAGGAAAGGCTGTGCGAACGCAAAGTTCTATCTGCAAGGAGAAAGAAAGTCGGCGGCAATCCCATGACAAAGAACTTTCTTCTATGAAGAACAAAAAAGATGATAATTCTTAAATATCCATCTATCTATCTATCTATCTATCTATCTATCTATCTATCTATCTATCTATCTATCTTCATCTATCTATCTATCTATCTATCTATCTATCTATCTATCTATCTATCTATCTATCTATCTATCTATCTATCTATCTTCATCTATCTATCTATCTATCTATCTATCTATCTATACATCTATCTTTATCTATCTATCTTCATCTATCTATCTATCTTCATCTATCTATCTATCTATCTATCTATCTATCTATCTATCTATCTATCTATCTATCTATCTAATCTTGTACTCACTGGGCCAGATTCACGTAGAATCGCGGCGGCGTAACGTATCCTAGATACGTTACACCCCCGCAATTTTTCATCGCAAGTGCCTGATTCACCAAGCACTTGCGATGAAAACTACGCCGGCGGCCTCCGGCGCAAGGCGGGCCAATTTAAATGGGCGTGTGCCATTTACAGTAAATTAGGCGCGCTCCCGCGCCGGACCTACTGCGCATGCTCTGTTTCTTAAATCCCGCGACGGCGACGCGCGTAGCGTACTTCCGTATTCCCGGACGGCTTACGCAAACGACGTTAAATTTTTAAATTTCGACGCGGGAACGACGGCCATACTTTATACAGTAATACGATTGCTGTGTAAAGTTAAGGCACCAAAAAACGACGACTAACTTTGCGACGGGAAACTAGACTAGCGGCGACGTAGGGAACGCGAAAATCCGTCGTGGATCGCCGTAACTCCTAATTTGCATATCCGACGCTGGTTTACGACGCAAACTCCCCCTAGCGGCGGCCGCGGTATTGCATCCTAAGATCCGACAGTGTAAAACAATTACACCTGTCGGATCTTAGGGATATCTATGCGTAACTGATTCTATGAATCAGTCGCATAGATAGAACAACAGATACGACGGCGTATCAGGAGATACACCGTCGTATTTGCTCTGTGAATCTGGCCCTAGGTGAGGAGACAACTGCTGGAGCGATTATTCAAAAATGGAAGAAATACTAAATAACTAAGCAATCGCCCTCAGTCTGGAGCTCCATGCAAGACTTTGCCTCATGGGGTGAGGATGGTCATGAGAAAAGTAAAGGATCAGCCACAACTACACGGGAGGAACTTGTGAATGATTTCAAGGCAGTTGGGACCACAGTCACCAAACAAACCATTGGCAACACAAAACGCCGCCATGGACTGAAATCCTACAGTGCCCGCAAGGTCCCCTTCTTCAAGAAGACACATGTACAGTCCCGTCTGAATTTTGCCAATGAATATCTAAATGATTCAGAGAAGGATTGGGTGAAAGTGCTGTGCTCAGATGAGACCAAAATTGTGCTCTTTGGCATAAACTCGACTGGTTGTGTTTGGAGGAAGAAGAAAAGCTGACTATGACCCCAAAGACACCATCCCTACAGTCACGCACGGGAGGTGGAAACATGATGCTTTGGGGCTGTTTCTCTGCTAAAGGTACAGGCCGACTTTACCACATTGAGGAGCCAATGGACGGGGCCGTGTATTGTACAATCTTGGATGAGAATCTTTTTTATGAGAACCTTTTTCCCTCAGCCAGAACACTGAAGATGGGTCATGGATGGGTCTTCCAGCCACCCAAAACATACCGCTAAAGCAACAAAGGAGTGGCTGAAGAAGAAGAAGCACATTAAAGTCCTGGGGCTAGATTCAGATATTTTAGCGGATCTTTAGATCCGCGTAACCTATCTGATTTACGATACGCCGCCGCTATTTTTTGAAGCAAGTGCTTTATTCAGAAAGCACTTGCCTCTAAAGTTGCGGCGGCGTATCGTAAATCCCCCGGCGGAATTCAAATTCCGCGGCTAGGGGGCGTGTACTATTTAAATCAGGCGCGTCCCCGCGCCAATCGAACAGCGCATGCGCCGTCCGCAAATTTACCCAGCGTGCATTGCTCCAAATGACGCCACAAGGACGTCATTGGTTTCGACGTTAACGTAAATTACGTCCGGCCGTATTCGCGAACGACTTACGCAAACGACGTAAAAAATTCAAAACTCGGCGCGGGAACGACGGCCATACTTAACATAGGATACGCTGCACTTACCTGCACTTACCCCTATAGCAGGGGTAACTTTCTGCCGGAAAAAGCCGAACGCAAGCGACATAAAAAAAAAGCGCCGGGCGGTCGTTCGTTTCTGAATCGGCGTAAATGCTCATTTGCATATCCGACGCGTAAAAGATATGGAAGCGCCACCTAGCGGCTGGCCTGGAATTGCAGCCTAAGATCCGACGGTGTAAGTCACTTACACCTGTCGGATCTTAGGCATATCTATGCGTAACCTGATTCTATGAATCAGGCGCATAGATACGACAGCCGGACTCAGAGATACGACGGCGTATCAGGAGATACGCCGTCGTATCTTCTTTATGAATCCGGCCCCTGGAGTGGCCTAGCAAGTCTCCAGACCTTAATCCTATAGGAAATGTATGGAGGAAGCTGAAACTTCATGTTGCCAAGCAACAGCCAAGAATCCTTTAGAATTTTGAAAAGATCCGTAAAGAAGAGTGGACAAAAATCCCTGCTGAGATGTGTGCAAACCTGGTAACCCAACAACAAGAAATAAGGGTTTCTCCACCATTAATCTAATAATTCATCTCGTCGTACGCCTTGTACGTCACCGCGCTCTTGACGGTTGGAATTTCAGACAAGATTTGTGTGACCGTGTGTATGCAACTCAAGTTTGAGCCAACATTCCGTCAGAAAAAAAAAAAAACACGGTTTTCTTGTCGGAATTTCCGATCGTGTGTACGGGGCATAAGAGGAAGCTGCGGGCGGTGGTGTATGATCTTAGAACAAATAGCGAGTTTTGACGGCTCAGGCTGTCAGGTCACCACTAAGGATTTGCACTTTTCCCACAGGCCCGCTCTCCGTAAGTTGCCCCGTTCTCCACACGTCAAGTGTTAAAAAGAAATAACAGCGGCTAATGTATTAAAATACGGGAAATGCTTGTATCAAACGTGGCAGGTGCTAAACACAATTCAATTCTAATCACATTAAGACAGAGGAGCCATTTACTCCCAGAATTTATAGTGAAGGTCTAAATTAAGCTGCAGATTGCTTTAAATTAGTATCTGTAGCGGAAATACAAAACTACCGGGGATTGCTCGGCAATTGCATTGGCAGAGAAATAGGAAATATCAATCACTTGGAGATTATAATAAGCAGAATCATCACAGCTTTAATTCTTCCCCAAGCCACCTAGGGCATTGTTAAAGAGCCCCCCATTAATAAGCCCCATATGCCGGGACACCTGTCAACATTCCCAGTGAGTTTGAGACTAGGCGGGGGAGGGGAAGGAGACTTATGGTGGCGGTGCAGAAAAGCAAGTCTTAACTTTTAGGGACTTGGGGGTGTAAACCCTAATATACAGTATACCCAGTAAAGTTACTTGTCTCAGGTGATACACAGAGATGAAGCAAATCCCCCTACATATGTTGTACCTGCTTATCTGCAGTCGTCTCTTCTCTACGGCAGTTCAAAGTGCAGAATTTATACAGATTGTCTGAGCTTTCAGAAATCAGGGGGGTGGGGAGCTGAAGTAAAACTCTGCAGAGCTCAGTAAGAAGAGCTCTGAGAGCTGATTGGAGGAAAGGGAGACACACCCCTCCACACAGCACACACAAACTGAGCTGAGGCTGTCAATCGCAGGCTGTGTGCTGCAGCTGCCTCCCCTGTCTCCTTTTTTAGTCAGAAGTCAGGAAGTCAGAAGTGACTCATGCTGATAGCACTTGGGGCTAGATTCACAAAAGAGATACGACGGCGTATATCCTGATACGCCGCCGTATCTCTGTGTTAGGGCCGTCCTAACTATGCGACTGATTCATAGAATCAGTTACGCATAGCTAGCCCTAAGGATGCAATTCTAGGCCGGCCGCTAGGTGGCGAGGCCATTGCGGTCGGCGTAAAATATGCAAATTAGTAGTTACCGCGATTCCCGAACATCCGTGCTGCCCGTCGATCTAACTTTACGTAGTTTCCGTTGAGTTACGCCGTGTAAAATTAGGGCTAAGCCATGTTAAGTATGGCCGTCTTTCCCACGTCAAAATTTAAAAACCAACGTCGTTTGCGTAAGTCGTCCGTGAATGGCGCTGGACGCCATTTACGTTAACGTCAAAACAAATGACGTCCGTGCGACGTCATTTAGCGCAATGCACGTCGGGTAATTTACCCGACGGAGCATGCACAGTACGTTCGGCGAGGGAACACGCCTAATTTAAATGGTGCCCGCCCCATTTGAATTAGGCGGGCTTGCACCGAGCGGATTTACGTTACACCGCCGCAAGTTTACAGGTAAGAGCTTTGTGAATCAGGCACTTACGCTGTAAACCTGCGGCGGTGTAACGTAAATCAGATACGTTACGTTGCCGAGGAGCAACGTAAATGTACCTGAATCTGGCCCATTTTTTTTTTACCTTTACAACCCCTTTAACTATAGTGGCTGACTGACTGTTTCTGGTAGCCTCATATACAGGGCAATCCATTCAGCAAGATACAAATGTAGAATGCTGCAGACAGAGCAGAAACACCCAGCAACAACCCAACAATGAATTGTCTATTAGGACTTGAGAAGAATGCTGAGGAGTCGGCCTAGAAACTGGCTCCGTTTTCTGAACACGCCACTCCGAAGAGACTTTCCACAATTATTTCAGCAGAATCGCGCTAACCTCAGCATCTCGCTTTAATTATAAACAAGCTGTCTCATTAAGATTTTACATTTTAGGTGAAAACGGACTACTTTCGCCTTTCTGATGTTTTGTTTCCCATCCAGCCCTGCTCCCGCCTGTGCAGTAACCTCTTCTAGCGGAAGAGTGAATCTAGACGGCATAGGAACACGCTTCTGTCTAGTTACGGGAAAACTCTTGGAGCCTATTCAAGCGTGTGGCTGTCATAAGCTCTGTACAAGTTCAGAGAGTTCGATACAGATCTGGCACGGAGCTCCCCAAGGGAGACGTGTTTTACTCATCACAGACAGTCAAAAAAAAAGAAGCCTCCAATTCCACCCGATGTTGAATCCTTTCTAGAAAAGCATGCAGCCCTCCTTTAATGTTTTCAAGTGTGCCTATCATTAAAACTCACACTTCACATGGAACAGTAGGGCACAAGTCATCATTACCAAGCCATGGATGTGCCTTATTGTAAAGATTTTCCTCTAGTTTCCATGCCAGACACACAAAAGGAAGTAAAATTAAATCTCTCCACAATAAAGATCAACTCCCCTCGTAGAAAGCTGCATTCGGAAATAAATGCCCCCATTGGAAGTTTGCTCGCCCCCTCCCTTGGGACTACATCCCTGCGGGGAGATGTTCTCCCCGCAGGGATGTAGTCCCAAGGGAGGGGGCGAGCATGCTGACTAACCCCCGGCCAAAACGACTCGGATGATGGGGGCAAGCTTACTGAGGAGGAACAGGAAGTGAGAAATTAAGGCAAAGAAAAAAACATTTAGGGCCAGATTCAGATAGGCAGCGCTTAACTCTGTGCGGGCGTAGCGTATCCTATTTACGCTACGCCTCCGCGACTTTGACAGGCAAGTGCATTATTCACAAAGCACTTGCTCCGTAAGTTGCGGCGGCGTAGCGTAAATTGGCCGGCGTAAGCCCCGCCTAATTCAAATGTGTAAGATGTGGGCGTGTTTTATGTAAAATCATCGTGACCCCACATAAATTACGCTTTTTACGAACGGCGCATGCGCCGTCCGTTAACGTATCCCAGTTAGCATGCTCCAAATTAACCCGCAAAAAGTCAATGCTTTCGACGTGAACGTAAATTACACACAGCCCTATTCGCGAACGACTTACGCAAACAACGTAATTAACGGAAAATTCGACGCGGTCCCGATGTCCATACTTAACATTGGCAGTGCCTCATATAGCAGGGGTAACTTTACGCGGGAAAAAGCCATACGTAAACGGCGTATCTGTACTGCGACGGCCGGGCGTATGTTCATGAATAGGCGTATCTAGCTGATTTACATATTCTAGGCGTAAATCAGCGTACACGCCCCTAGCGGCCAGCGTAAATATGCAGTTAAGATACGACAGCGTAGGAGACTTACGCCGGTCGTATCTTAGCAACATTTAAGCGTATCTTAGTTTGAGCATACGCTTAAAGTTGCGACGGCGCGGATTCGGACTTACGACGGCGTATCTGCCCGTCGTAAGTCTTTCTGAATCCGGGCCTTAGAAAGGAAATAGAAGGAAAAGGTAAGTGAATCAACAATGTACTAGCTTAAAGAAACCTATTTAGAAAATAAAAAACGAACCTTTACAACCCCTTTAGGTTGGGCATAACTCCCCAGTGATAAAAACATTACAAGGGTTCTAGCCTTTCCACACCCCAAAATTAAAAACATATATATTTTGGCTTCCATTTACTTTAATATGAAACACTAAATTAGTGATCAAAGTCAACGGCTTACCTGGTGGACTCTTTGGACAGAACGCCAACGTAGGAGGTGACAAAGTTTTGAAACTTCCTGTGCTGCTCTTCCCAACGGTCTTCCACAGAATAGTAATTGGGCAGAGGAGCGCCAAATAAAATCTCGCTCCGCAGTAGAGAACTTTTCAGGTTTTCTGTCGTGAGATTCTCATCCACATACCAGTAAAACTCCGGGTGAGTCATGGCCAGCTTCAGAGATCCTGTAAAAGTACAATCATTATTCTGGAGGCAGATTACACAAGACACTTGTCCTATGCCGAACCCTCCAAATCTGGCTTTTCAGTGATGTGTGCTTGCTGGCAAGTTCCCCGGCTAATTCTATTTCTATGTCATGGTGAGAAATTTGCACCAACATTTCAAAACCTGTCTAACTGCCATGACCAATACAGAGGACTTCACCCTACCATGATAGACTCTATATCAGCCATTCAGAGTTTCTCTAGACCAGGGGTCTCAAACTGGTGACCCTCCAACTACAAGTGGCATTGATTGCAAGGCTGACAGTTACAAGCATGACTCCCACGGGCAGAGGCATGATGGGACTTGTAGTTTCACAACAGCTGGAGGGCCGCCAGTTTGAGACCCTTGCTCTAGAGGTTTCCAGGGATTCCTTGAGCTGTAGCTAAATTACTTTCTATTTGATGGTTCCTGCATAGTTCTGCGACCAACGCTACTTGGAAGAACCAGTTGCATGATACCAATGAGCATGGACATCCGCTGAAATTTTTTCAGAGGAGGGCGCTTCGGCAGCGGAGATACACAGTCGCATTTTACCCTTTCTTCGACCGCTAGCGGGGGTTAAAAGCGCCCCCACGTTAAAATGTAAAAACACCCCACTGTGCCCCCTGCATCTTTCAATATCTCTTTGTCACTACTGTGTACCCCCTCTCCACAACTGCACCTCTGGCCCCCTTTACATTACACAGCACCCTACAGCTCTGGCCCCCTTTACATTACACAGCACCCTGCATCACTGGACCCCTTTACATTACACAGCACCCCACAGCTCTGGCCCCCTTTACATTACACAGCACCCTGCATCACTGGACCCCTTTACATTACACAGCACCCCACAGCTCTGGCCCCCTTTACATTACACAGCACCCTGCATCACTGGACCCCTTCACATTACACAGCACCTTTTTTCCTTGACTGAAACACTACACTATATTGACAGTATATTTATTGCAGGTCTAAAAGAGGAACCTTTTGGAAAGAGGGACAAATGGATTTGATTCCAGAAGAGGAACAGGCACTCTTAATTAGAGGGGAGGGGAGCGCTGCAGTCACGGCTTAAATCGTTCCAAGGGCCATTTTGACCCTGCTCCTGGCTCTCCCTGGCAATTTCAGGGGGGGGGGCAAACGACCCCCCTTGCCCTATGGAGCGGACGCCCATGCCAATGAGGTTTGTAGCGGTCTGCAAGGGTGGCATTTTGGCAACCACTGTAAGACGGGGAATCCCACTCACCACCAATGTACGTAACATTCTTCTCATTGACCACCAAGTAATGAGCATTCTCTCAATCCTCAACGAATTGGTTTTAGCGGGGGTTCCCTGAGACCTGAAAATAATTTCAAGGGTTCCTCTTGGGTTAAAGGTTGAGAAAGGCTGCTTTATATTGTAGAACTAGCAAAAAAAAAATAGAAACCACAATTGCTAACAGTGACACCTTGCTTCTGTTCTTGTGAGAGAGACAAGCTTTTTCTGGAATTACTCCTAAAGTTAGACATGTGCACACTGAAGTATTTTGTTTGGGAATTTCGTTTTCGTACGAAAAACGTATTTGCCGGTATATAAGGCGACCGGGCATATTAGACGACCCCCTAATTTTACGGTTTAAGATTTTTTGCCTGTACTCACCGTTCAAGGCCGCGTACACACCATCGGACCAAACCGATGAAAACGGACCGAGGTTCGTCGGTCTGTTGTCCTTCAGACAAAAATTAGAGAACTTGCTTTAAAATCGAACCGATGGACGGCTGACCATCGGTCCAAACCGATGGTTAGTACACAAAAGCATCGGTTCAAAACTCCCGCATGCTCAGAATCAAGTCGACGCATGCTTGGAAGCAATGAACTTCGGTTGTCCCAAAAATGTGTCAAAATTGTCCGATGTGTCCCCCATAATGTCGCAGTCACGGAAAAAATCGCTGATCGCCGCCATTAATAGTAAAAAAAAAAATGATTGCAAAAAAAATATCCCCTATTTTGTAAACGCTATAAATTTTGTGCAAACCAATTGATAAACGCTTATTGCGATTTTTTTTACCAAAAATATGTAGAAGAATACGTATCGGCCAGATTCATGTAGGAGAGCGCGACTTTGTGCGGGCGTAACGTATCCTATTTACGTTACGCTTCCGCAACTTTGACAGGCAAGTGCAGTATTCACAAAGCAAAGTTGCGGCGGCATAGCGTAAATAGGCCGGCGTAAGCCCGCCTAAATCATATGTGGAAGATGTGGGCGTGTGTTATGTAAATTTATTGTGACCCCACATAAATGCCGCTTTTTACGAACGGCGCATGCGCCGTCCGTGAAAGTATTCCAGTGCGCATGCTCCAAATTAACCCGCAAAAAGCCAATGCTTTCGACGTAAACGTAAATGACGCCCAGCCCCATTCGCGAACGACTTACGCAAACAACGTAAAACGTGAAAAATTCGACGCTGTTCCGACGTCCATACCTAACATTGGTACGCCTCATCTACGCCTCATAGAGCAGGGGTAACTTTACGCCGGAAAAAGTCTTACGTAAACTACGTATCTCTACTGTGACGGCCGGGCGTACGTTCGTGAATAGGCGTATCTAGCTGATTTACATATTTCTAGGCGTAAATCAGCGTACACGCCCCTAGCGGCCAGCGTAAATATACAGTTAAGATACGACGGCGTAGGAGACTTATGCTGGTCGTATCTTATACAAATTCTGGCATATCTGATTCTTTGAATCAGGCGCCAAGATACGACGGCTCAGACTCAGAGATACGACGGCGTATCTGGAGATACGCCGTCGTATCTCCTACGTGAATCCGGGCCAATAAACTTTTGCGCAAACCAATCAATAAACGCTTATTGCAATTTTTTTTTACAAAAAATACGTAGAAGAATACGTATCGGCCTAAACTGAGGAAAAAAAATGTTTTTTTTTATATATTTTTGGGGGATATTTATTATAGCAAAAAGTAAAAAATATTCATTTTTTTCAAAATTGTCGCTCTATTTTTGTTTATAGCGCAAAAACTAAAAACCGCAGAGGTGATCAAATACCACCAAAAGAAAGCTCTATTTGTGGGGGAAAAAAGCGACGCAGTGACGAATCGCAAAAAGTGTTCTGGTCTTTGACCAGCAATATGGGCCAGGGGTTAAGTGGTTAAAGTTCATGTGCCTGTATAGGCAGGCGTCCCAATACTTTTGGAAATAGAGTGTATATTAATAGCACCAAACTATATCTACCTAAGGCCCAATCTACCACTTCAACCTCTGACTGCACAATGAAAGGAAAAATCAGCAGACAGATGAACTAATCTCTCTGTCACTCTGCTCTCTCCTTCTATCAACATGTCTCTTGTTGCCGTATGAAACCTGCCACACAACTTATTGCTTCTTGCGATGCTTTTCTCTCTCCAAATCTGAGCTCTGCTGTACAGGGATTACAAGAAGATGATACTAATGCCCAAACAAGTACCTGCACTTTTCTCATTTAGAACAGAAGCACATTCAGTGATGCATTACATGTCTTCTATATTTGCCCGGAGTTTAGCTTTAATTCTTCAAAGATCTGAAGAACTAACAGCAATCTCACAGCTGCCATCTGCTTGGAGCAATACAGAGACGTGCCTAACAAACGCCGTGTTAGAACAAGGACACTTTGTTGTTCCATATGATGCAACTCATTCATTATTTGATAGCTGATAACGTGTGATGAATGCCGTGACTTCCTTCTATCACCTCCTCCACTCCTTCATACAGTCTTATACACCTGAGATCCGCTAAAGTGGAACTCAAAAAGACACCCAGGCCCGGATTCACGTAGGAGATACGACGGCGTATCTCTGAGTCTGAGGCGTCGTATCTTGGCGCCTGATTCAAAGAATCAGATACGCCAGAATTTCTCTAAGATACGACCAGCGCAAGTCTCCTACGCCGTCGTATCTTAACTGCATATTTACGCTGGCCGCTAGGGTCGTGTACACTGATTTACGCCTAGAAATATGTAAATCAGCTAGATACGCCTATTCACGAACGTACGCCCGGCCGACGCAGTACAGATACGCCGTTTACGTTAGGCTTTTTCCGGCGTAAAGTTACCCCTGCTCTATGAGGCGTAGATGAGGCGTACCAATGTTCGGTATGAACGTCGGAATTTTTCACGTTTTACGTCGTTTGCGTAAGTCGTTCGCGAATAGGGCTGGGCGTCATTTACGTTCATATATGTATATCTGTGTGTATGACTGTGTGTCCCAAGCGTGTCACAATCCTACGGGGTAAAATGACCGCACCAGCCAAGCAGACACTGGCTGGAAAAAGCGCCCAGAGGCGATTCAGTTCGCATGAGCTATACAAGTCATTCATTCATTCATTCACGTCGAAAGCATTGGCTTTTTGCGGGTTAATTCGGAGCATACGCACTGGGATACTTCCACATTTGAATTAGGCGGGCTTACGCCGGCCTATTTACGCTACGCCGCCGCAACTTTGCTTTGAGAATACTGCACTTGCCTGTCAAAGTTGCGGAGGCTCAACGTAAATAGGATACGTTACGCCCGCACAAAGATGCGCTCTCCTACGTGAATCCGGGCCACAGTATCTCACAAAAGTAAGTACACCCCTCACATTTATGTAAATATTTTATTATATCTTTTCAGTGACAACACTGAAGAAATGGCTAATTGGGCCTAATTTGGACATTTTCACTTAGGGGTGTACTCACTTTTGTTGCCAGCGGTTTAGACATTAATGGCTGTGTGTTGAGTTATTTTGAGGGGACAGCAAATTTACACTGTTATACAAGCTGTACACTCACTACACAACATTGTAGCAAAGTGTCATTTCTTCAGTGTTGTCACATGAAAAGATAGAATAAAATATTTCCAAAAATGTGAGAGGTGTACTCACTTTTGTGAGATACTGTATCTGATTGATGAAGTCTGTCGGTAGTAATATTAAATGCAAAAGCAAACATTTATTATATTGCATCTGACCAAGTCCTAGCCAGCCAGCAAGTCTGTTGTTTTTCAAAAGCTCAAGCTTTACAGGAGGATGTATCAGTTTACATGGATAAGACAAACTGTTTAATACTGGCAGGGGCGAATAAATATCAGGTTTTATTTATTCACATAAAACCTTTATCCCGCCGTCCCCCTCCCCCCTCCACCAGTGGCGGTTGGTGCTTAATTTCTTGGGGGGACAGCCAGTAAAACCCCCCCCCCCCCAGCCAGCCAGCCAGCCACCCCCCACACTTGGCGCAATTGATCGAACGTCACTTTGCACCCCCTGTCACTCGATCGCCAATTCGCTCGCCTGTCACCCGCCAGGCCCCCTGCCAGCCCTGCACTTACCCCATCCAGGTCGTGGCTATGACGGCTCCCCCCCCCCTTCGTCTCCTCCCGAGTCCCATTAAATTAGGACTTAGGATTTGTGGCCAATTGGGTCTTAGGACTCCCACCCAATCGGGTCCCAGGGCCCGCTTCCTGATTGGCCGGGAGGAAAACAGGAAGACATTAGTCAATATTAATTTGCTAATGTCACACAACTGGGTGGGCTCGGGGGGACACAGTAGCAGTCGCTGGATTTCCCCGTTTCTGTTTCCCAGCAACCAGTGACGTTGCATGTGTGCGCCCCGCCTCCTGAGCGCGGCTCTCACTCCCAGTCTTCTGTCACATGAGCGCCTGGTCGGATGAAACGTCACGTGCATGCTCCGCCCTATCCCCTTGCTACTCGCGGCTCCCGGCTCTCTGCTCCTGGCTCCTGTCCTGACTCTCACTTGCGAGCTTGTGCTGACTACTCCTGAGCTCAAGGTATGTGGGGCACATGTTTCCTAAGCTGCACACTGATGGGCATAATTTGTTAAGGGGCACTCTGATGGCCATATTTTGGTAAGGGGCATACTGATGGGCATATTTTGTTGTGCCCACCAGAGTGCCCCTTAACATAAAATGTGCCCATCAGCATGCTACTTATTTGCTATGATTGACATATTTTATTTTAAGAGCAACACTAATGGGCACATTTTATGCTAAGGGCCAGACGGATGGGCACATTGATTCTTTCTTAAAAACGGGGGAGGGGGTGCAGTTTTCCATCTTCACCCTGGGCACCAAATGGCCTTGTCCCAGCACTGGGCAGCAGTATCACCTTGTGAATGCCTGACAGCGGCTGCTTAGCATGGGCAAGTGAGGGCCTAATTCTTACTAGGATCTGAGCACCAGGCTTTTGATTTTATAAAAGAGTTATCTGCAGATTTTCAACTTTCACCCGACTTCCAGTTTTATAAAATTATATTTCTGCAGCATTTTAACTTTCAAACGTTTTTTCAGCTTTTTTAAAGCTTTACATTTTTTTGACATTTATGCAGCTTTTTGACTTTCTAGTTTTTCATTTTTAACATTTCTGCAACTTTTTGACTTTTTAGTTTTTAACTTTTAACATTTCTGCAACTTTTTGACTTTCTAGTTGTTTAACTTTTAACATTTCTGCAACTTTTTGACTTTCTAGTTTTTTAACTTTTAACATTTCTGTAACTTTTTGACTTTCTAGTTTTTAACTTTTAACATTTCTGCAACTTTTTGACTTTTTAGTTTTTAACTTTTAACATTTCTGCAACTCTTTGACTTTTTAGTTTTTAACTTTTAACATTTCTGCAACTTTTTGAATTTTTAGTTTTTAACTTTTAACATTTCTGCAGCTTTTTGACTTTCTAGTTTTTAACTTTTAAAATTTCTGCAGCTTTTTGACTTTCTAGTTTTTAACTTTTAACATTTCTGCAACTTTTTGACTTTCTAGTTTTTAACTTTTAACATTTCTGTAACTTTTTGACTTTCTAGTTTTTAACTTTTAACATTTCTGCAGCTTTTTGACTTTCTAGTTTTTTTAACATTTCTGCAGCTTTTTGACTTTTTGGTTTTTAACTTTCAACATTTCTGCGACTTTTCAACTCTCATTAAGCCATTACTTAAAAAAAAATAAAAAATAATTCTGCAGCTTTTCAACTTTTTGTAGTAGAAAATTACAATGTGCGGACTTACCGTGCACGTCAGCCAGGTCCTGGCCCATACCATCATAGTAAATCTTGCCCCCTTTCTCCGTGGGGAAGAAGTAGGTCAGGAGGGAACTAGGGGGTGAACAGTAAGAATAAGATCCCAATGGAAGGTCCTTTAAGACCTCATGAGGTTTCCAACAAAATTCCCGGAAGTGGGGGTGGTCCATGATCTTCCTCTCAATCCTATGGATGGTCATCAAACGTTCTTTAGTAAAGATATTATTCTCCTCGTCCCCTCTGGCCAAAAAGATAAGTTCAATCCGCCAGTGAGCATGGCTCTGCGTGTTGGGAGTCACGTAAACACCTGAATATTCCTTAACAGATGCCCCACGTGGGTGGCGAGACTGATTCGCCGCCAGAGTCAAGGGTACTGAAGGAGTGGAGATTGAGCCATTAGTTCTCAAAGTGTTATTGCACCACGGGGAGTTGCGTTTGACCCGTACAGGGCCGTCCTGCTGGGAGGTATTCAGGTGGAGTTGCTGTAGCTGCTCAAAGATCAACCGCTGCAATGTTTCGGATGTGAAGTCTGCAACGTCCCTGCGGTTCCTCCCCCAGGTGCCAAACTGAGATTTCAAGGCAAGGGTCAGCGCGTCGAACCGCTGGGAGGACTGGTGATTGCGGATCTCGAATGCATTGTAAGAGATGTCAATGTCAAGTGTCGGGTAATGTACAAACATGATGACCGAGAGGACGACGGGGACCAAACAGCCCAAGGCCAGTAGAAAAGCAGCGCAATAAACGTTTGTAAACACCCATCCCACTATATTCCAAAACTCGCACGTTGGCATGGAGTCTTTTAAAGGCTTAGAAGTCCACTGGCAGTTCTTGCATATAGGTGATCTGAAGGCCACCTCGTCGTCTTCGTCATCGAGCCATGCGTCCTGTAACAGGGGGTCATCTGTGTCCATGTTACCTGCAAACCACGGTGCTGTGGAAAGGAAAGACATGTTAGAGAAGATTCCCAAAAAAAAAAATTGGAGATACATGGAGGCCAATATTACTGACCTCTCCTTAAAGGGTTAATAAAGGTTTGAATAAAAAAAAAAAATAACAAACATGTCATACTTACCTCCGCTGTGCAGCTCGTTTTGCACAGAGTGGCCCCGAACCTCGTCTTCTGGGGTCCCTCGGCGGCTGTCTCGGCTCCTCCCCACATCAGCTAACCCCCCTGGGTTTCCTTTGCGGGCGTGCTCCCGAGTCCCGTATTCGCTGTCCATAGCTGCCAACTACAGGACTCGGCCCCGCTCCCGGCACTCTCGTCATTGGAGTTGATTGACAGCCACACAAGCCAATGGCTGCACTGCTATCAATCTATCCAATGAAGAGCCGAGAAGAAATGAGAAGTCCGGCCGAGAAGCCAGCGCGTTCACGACGTGGGACTTTTGAGGGCTCAGGTAAGTAAAGGGCATTTAAGCATAGGATGTTTTTTCACCTTAAAGGGGTTGTAAAGGTAAAGTCAGGATGCTCTCTACGTTGCAGATAAAGGAGCTGTGTGTTAGTGGGTGTGAAAAACCACAAAGCTTTACAACCCCTTTAAAGTGGTTCTAAAGGCTCAAGGATCTATATACTCATTAGGGCTTCGTATTCGAGTCAAACTCATGTTCGACTCGAACACCGTATGTTCGATCGTTCGTCGAATTACGAACATTTTGGGCCATTCGCGCCAAATTCTACTAGGGTGGCTTTGGCCAATTATGGCTCAGGGGGTTTAGTACACGCCCCACATAAAAGGCCGCCTGCAGGTCGGCCTTTTGTAGTGTGTTGCGGTGGTTAAAAGAGAGAAGACAGAGAGAGAGAGAGAGAGTGTCATTTTTAGTAGGTAGATAGAGCAGGCAGGCAGGCTAGTCAGTTAAAGTGACAGTGTGTAGAGGATATATATGCATCCCAGCTGTTGTATATATATATTTATACACTGTATAGTTTAGCTAGATCAGCTCTTCCTAATTTACTGGCAGGCAGGTGATGGTGCTAGCTGCAGTATTCTCACGTGGTGTATTGCCTGTGTCCTCTGCAGTGTGCACCATAAAGCTACGTGGTGTGTGTACTGCCTTTGTCCTCTGTAGTTTTCACCTAAAGCTACTTGGTGTGTACTGCCCGTGTCCTCTGCAGTTTGCACCTAAAGCTACATAGTGTGTGTACTACCTTTGTCCTCTGCAGTTTGCACCTAAAGCTACTTGGTGTGTACTGCCCGTGTCCTCTGCAGTTTGCACCTAAAGCTACATAGTGTGTGTACTACCTTTGTCCTCTGCAGTTTGCACCTAAAGCTACTTGGTGTGTACTGCCGGTGTCCTCTGCAGATTGCACCTAAAGCTAATTGGTGTGTGTACTGTCTGTGTCTGTGCTATTTTTCTCAATGATTTTCATCCATATTGCAGGGACCAAACATTACATTAAAGCCGCAAGCAGTTTTAAATTACCTTTTTCTTATAGTAATCTCATTTTATGCAGGGACAGTTCTAAACACGTGCCACTTCACAGGCATACTATAGACACCCAGCAGGTACGATATTTAAAGTAATTTTTTTTTTTTTAAGCATCATTAAAATCACTGCTCTAGAAAAAACAACGTTTTTTAAAACTTTTTTTCCATTGATACATGTTCCCTGGGGCAAGACCCGGGTTCTTAAAGACGTTTTCGCAGGCATACTATAGACACCCAGCAGGTACAATATTTAAAGGAATTTTTCATTTTTTTTTTTTTATTTAAGCATCATTAAAATCACTGCTCCATTAAAAACGACCAGTGTTTTTGGCATGATAACATGCACACAAGTTAACACAAAGGGGTTTGAATGGCTATTAAAGGTAACCACCCTCATCTGTGATCTGTTTGCTTGTAATTAGTGTGTGTGTATAAAAGGTCAATGAGTTTTTGGACTCCTGACAGACCCTTGCATCTTTCATCCAGTGCTGCACTGACATTTCTGGATTCTGAGTCATGGGGAAAGCAAAAGAATTATCAAAGGATCTGCGGGAAAAGGTAGTTGAACTGTATAAAACGGGTATGGGATTTAAAAAGATATACAAGGAATTGAGAATGTCGATCAGCAGTGTTCAAACTATAATCAAGAAGTGGAAAATGAGGGGTTCTGGTGAAACCAAACCATGGTCAGGTAGACCAACTAAAATTTCAGCCACAACTGCCAGGAAAATTGTTCGGGATGCAAAGAAAAACCCACAAATAACTTCAGGTGAAATACAGGACTCTCTGAAAACATGTGGTGTGGCTGTTTCAAGATGCACAATGAGGAGACACTTGAAGAAAGATGGGCTGCATGGTTGAGTTGCCAGAAGAAAGCCATTACTACGCAAATGTCACAAAGTATCCCGCTTACAATGCGCCAAACACCACAAAGACAGGCCTCAAACCTTCTGGCACAAAGTCATTTGGAGTGATGAGACCAAAATTTATCTTTTTGGCCACAATCATAAACACTACATTTGGAGAGAAGTCAACAAGGCCTATGATGAAAGGTAAACCATTCCTACTGTGAAACACGGAGGTGGATCGCTGATGTTTTGGGGATGTGTGAGCTACAAAAGCACAGGAAATTTGGTCAAAATTGATGGCAAGATGAATGTAGTATATTATCAAAAAACTGGAGGAACATTTCATTCATCAGCCAGGAAGCTGCGCATGGGACATACTTGGTCATTCCAACATGACAATGATCCAAAACACAAGGCCAAGTCGACCTGTCATTGGCTACAGCAGAATAAAGTGAAGGTTCTGGAGTGGCCATCTCGGTCTCCTGACCTCAATATCATTGAGCTCCTCTGGGGAGATCTCAAACATGCCGTTCATGTAAGACAGCCCAAGAATTTACAGGAACTGGAGGCTTTTTGCCAAGAGGAATGGACAGCTTTACCATCTGAGAAGATAAAGAGCCTCATCCACAAATACCACAAAAGACTTCAAGCTGTCATTGATGTTAATACATGGTATTAACCACTTAAGACCCGGACCTTTAGGCAGCTAAAGGACCCAGCCAGGTTTTGCGATTCGGCACTGCGTCGCTTTAACAGACAATTGCGCGGTTGTGCGACGTGGCTCCCAAACAAAATTGGCGTCCTTTTTTTCCCCACAAATAGAGCTTTCTTTTGGTGGTATTTGATCACCTCTGCGTTTTTTATTTTTTGCGCTATAAACAAAAATAGAGCGACAATTTTAAAAAATATGCAATATTGTTTACTTTTTGCTATAACAAATATCCCCCAAAAATATATAAAAAAACATTTTTTTTCCCTCAGATTAGGCCGATACGTATTCTACTACCTATTTTTGGTAAAAAAAAATCGCAATCAGCGTTTATCGGTTGGTTTGCGCAAAATTTATAGCGTTTACAAAATAGGGGATAGTTTTATTGCATTTTTATTATTATTTTTTTTTTTTACTACTAATGGCGGCGATTAGCGATTTTTTTCGTGACTGCGACATTATGGCGGACACTTCGGACAATTTTGACACATTTTTGGGACCATTGTCATTTTCACAGCAAAAAATGCATTTAAAATGCATTGTTTACTGTGTAAAATGCATTGTTTACTGTGAAAATGACGATTGCAGTTTGGGAGTTAACCACAAGGGGGCGCTGAAGGGGTTATGTATGACCTAATATGTGTTTCTAACTGTAGGGGGGGTGTGGCTGTAGGTGTGATGTCATCGATTGTGTATCCCTATAAAAGGTATCACACGATCGATGACGCGCCACAGTGAAGAACGGGGAAGCTGTGTTTACATACAGCTCTCCCCGTTCTTCAGCCCTGGGGACCGATCTCGGGACTCCAGCGGCAATCGGGTCCGCGGGTCCCGTGGTCCCGGTCTTTGGACCGAGCCGTGGGCGCGCACCCGCGACCCATGGCTGGGTACTAGCACAGGACGTACCTATACGTGCATGTGCCCAGCCGTGCCATTCTGCCGACGTAAATGTGCAGGAGGTTAAGAACTGGGGTGGTCGGATCCCACTTCTGACACCATATTGTAACCTTGCGGTAACAGACTCCAACTTTAGGTGCGTTTTTAAGGGCTTGGTGGCCCACTTTTATTTAAAAAACATCAAAAGTTCACATATACATTTGCAGCCCTCGCAGGGGTTCCATCACTACTGCATTGTACAAACTCAAGAGCTTAGCCTCCTGGCTTTCAATCTTGGCATCCGACGGCTTCAGGCCTCTAGCCTAAGCCTAAGTTCTGTTCCTCAGAACACACAGCATTTCCCAGAGATAAGCTCAACCCTTGCTTTTCTCCTAGTCAGCGACTTGCTGCTTGAACATAAAGCGGCATCTGCAACCTGCAGATCTGCACACACTAGCTGCAAACCATGCAGCCTCTCTCTGACTCCTTTCAGAGAGTTGAGAGCTCACCTGGCTCCCAGGGACCAGACTTCCTGTCTGTGGGTGGGGCTCCGAGCCACAGCCAGGCCAGCACTAAATAGCTGACCACACAACTGTGCAATTAAGGCGTCTGTCTCTCCAAAATATGGCGAAAACCAGCCATCCTTCAGGGTAGACAGACCCAAACCATCACAGTAGTGAGAAGCTCACAGTGTGCAGTGAAATCATAGTAGGACATTTTAGGACATGAGAGGAGCCGGTACAACTGTACAAGACTGAGGGGAAGACTGGCGTTCAGCTTTAATATGCGCAGACGGCTCCCATGCTGGGTTATCTACTGTTGGCTGATGAAGTTTGATCCTTTATGGTTATGGCACTTTGTCTGTCTTGCTGAATAAAGCCACACATGTCGGTGGGGCTGTCTTGATGACACGTCTCGGATTTTGTGCTCAGTGTGATCCCATTTATTGTACAAATATGAAAATAGATCCGCCGTGCTCCCTAGTGAAGACATCTCTTCTACAGAGGTGACAGCTGACATAAAGGGACATAGACTTGTCAGCCATCACCGGCTTCTCCTGAGTGGCGTCGACACGGAGTCAGATTCGCACGCTGTCAACATAATTGGTCCCCCCCGGGCTCCGGCTCAATAAGTCTGGCAGTCACATATCGAAGACGCCTTGCAAGGCACAAGGGGGCCTCGGGGGTCACATCGTCTTGTGATGAGTCACCCTCTCCCTGTGTAAGATAGAAAATAATCAATAAGACCATCTTCTCCTCAGTCTGAGCCCAACAAATCATTCTGGATTGCGTTACGGCTCCCGGTATAATTTGCGGTGACAGAGAAGCCTTAACGAGCTCCTTCTACACTGCGGGCCTTGCGTCTCGAAACCAATCCTCATTCCAATTCATAGTTGGATGCATATTTCTCAGTAGTTTAACGTGCGCCTTCTCCTGAGTGTACGGCTGATGAGAGTCATGCCAAATGCATAAGTGGGAATGCAGCAAACCTAAATGATAAGGCCCCGTACACACGACCGAACATGTCCGCTGAAACTGGACAATTTTCCGGCGGATCGGACAGGTTTCCAGCGGACAAATGTTTCTTAGCATGCTAAGAAACATGTCCGCTGGAAGTCTGTCCGTCGGACATGTTCGGTCGTCTGTACAGACTCACCGGACATGTCCGATCGGTCGAAAGCCCTCGCATGTGTCGAAGTGATTCGACGCATGCGTGGAAGCATTGAACTTCCAGGGCCGCGCACGTCGCCGCGTCATCGTCGCGGCGACGGCGAGGCCACGTCACCGCGTATCGTGTACGCGCGGATTTCTGTTTGATGGTATGTACAACCATCAGACAGAAATCTCCGAGCGGACATGTCCACTGAAAACGGTCCAGCGGACCGTTTTCAGCGGACAGTCCGTCCGTGTGTACGAGGCCTAAGGGGTAGATTCAGAAAGAAGTTACGCTGGCGTATCTATTGATACGCCGCGTAACTTCTAGGATGCTCCGGCGTATCTTTTTTCTGTATTCAGAAAACAAGATACACCGGAATTTGGCTAAGATCCAACTGGCGTAAGTCTCTTACGCCGTCGTATCTTAGTTGCATATTTACGCTGCCCGCTAGGTGGCGCTTCCGTCGATTTCCGCGAGGAATATGCAAATTAGATAGATACGCCGATTCAGAAACGTACGTCCGCCCGGCGCATTTTTTTACGTCGTTTACATTAGGCTTTTTCCGGCGTAAAGTTACCCCTGCTATATGAGGCGTATCCTATGTTAAGTATGGACGTCGGGCCAGCGTCAAATTTTCTGTCGTTTGCGTAAGTCGTTCGCGAATAGGGCTGTGCGTAATTTCCGTTCACGTCGAAAGCATTGGCTTTTTGCGGGTTAATTTGGAGCATGCGCACTGGGTTACGTTCACGGACGGCGCATGCACCGTTAGTCAAAAACGTCATTTACGTGGGGTCATGTTTTATTTACATAAAACACGCCTACCTCTTCACAATTTGAATTAGGCGCGCTTACGCCGGCAGATTTACGCTACGCCGCCGTAATTTAGGGCGCAGGTTCTTGGTGAATACAGAACCCGCCTCACTAAGTTACGGAGGCGTAGCATATCTGACATACGCTATGCCTGCACAAAGTTACGGCGGGCTATCTGAATCTAGCCCCAAATGTATTACTAGTATCAAGATGAGTTCACCTTGACACCTTGGCTGGGAAAATCATAACTGCCATTTGCCACTATGTTTCACTTACATATTCGCCAAGCGTGGAATTCACAGCAAATAGCTAAGTACTGTACATGTGTGTTCACTGTTTAATCTACCAAAGGGTTCTTAATCCTGTTCAACCAGTCTTGCATACATGCCACCCGGGGGAGGGGGGCAAGAGGGACAGCTGCCCTGAGCGCAGCCGTAATGAGGGGGGCATCACCTCACTACATGCATTCTCCAGACCAGCTACAGCTACATGCTGTGCAATTTGTCTTGTTCCAGATTCCTTTTTTTAAAACAAATTTTGACAAATCTGTAAATTTGGAAATATCCGAATTTTCACATTTCTGTGTTTTTCCAAATATTCCAAAATTCGAAATTTTGGAAATTCGGAAATTCGAAATTCTAAAATCAGATAATAAAGTTTAATCTTCCTGGAGAGTAAATAAAAGGGGAAAAACATGTGCACTTTAAAGTTTATATAATGTGAAGCATGTATAAATATGTACCGTATATACTCGAGTATAAGCCGACCCGTATATAAGCCTAGGCACCTAATTTTACCACACAAAAACTGTCAAAACTTATTGACTCGAGTATAAGCCTAGGGTGTCCATCTGGATTGGATTGGATTGGAATAAATACTTATAGAGCGCCGAATGCGAGTTGTGAAACTTGTGCCTCACTGTTCCTCACTTTGCCTCCCTGTGCCCATGCCTCACTGTGCCCATGCCTCACTGTGCCCATGCCTCACTGTGTTCATGCCTCACTGTGCCCATGCCTCACTGTGCCCATGCCTCACTGTATCCATGACTAGACTGACATTTAACATGGGAGTCTATGGAAGGGGTGCCCGGCTTTGTAAAATCGGTGCTACCTGGCCGGCCGTAGGTCCCCCAGACAAAAAACTTTGCATACTTATAGATAAGAAATGGGGCTATATGTGTGCCAAGATTGGGGTCCAGGGGACCTAAGACCGGTCCCCAAATTCACCGGAGAAATTACCATTTAACATGGGAGTCTATGTAAGGGGTGCCCGGCTTTGAAAAATCGGTGCTCCCCAGGCGTAGGTTCCCCGGACAACAAACTTTGCACACTTGCAGAGGTAGAGTTTGGGGTCCAGGGGACCTATGACCAGCCGGTACCGGGTCCCCAAAGTCTGGGAGATCAGGCGCAAAAAAGTGACTCGAGTATAAGCCCTCGGCTTATACTCGAGTATTTACGGTATGTATTTTAAACAAATGTTTTGTACTAAAGAAAATAATAAAGAATATAAAAGATAAAAATCATATAATCTGAAAATTCAGAAATTTGGAAAATTGGAAATCCAAAAATCCGAAAATTCAAAACAAGGTGTAACTGCCCCTTTCAGGGGTCGTGCTCCCTGGAGGGTACCAAATGACACACGCTACGTGCACTCTTTTACACTTACTTGGTTCACTTTGGTGTTTTGTTTTTGAAAAAAAAAACTGCTGTTTGTAGTTTGGAATAAAGGGCTCTATTTAATTAAGGCAGATTTTCACTATACACCACCAGCGGGTCAGTAAGTGCATTTGGATGTTGGGGCATAAAGGAATGATTGGCATGGCTCCGCCCACTGTCCTGAAATTAGGGATAATCCTATTTTTGGGATATGTGACAGAATGGGACATTAACGTGAATACGTTTGTCCTAAGAGGACTTTATTGTGCTACATACTGATTTGGTTGGGTGGATTTTTGTTCCCTTTCTCACCATAATCGGCATGGTGGTTATACTGCTTTGTAAAATGACTGAAAGGTCCACTTTAAGGAGTTTTTAGAATGAGATGCACTTCTCAGGAAGGAAGAGATAATAAAGATTTAAAGTGACTCATCTGGATAACATGAGATCTCTCAGTGTCCTCTTTAGCGCTCCAAAGCTCTTAACTCCTCCATGATTAACTTGTCGGTAATTTATGGTAATACATTCAGAACCATCTAAATCTCCCTACTCCCTCTTACCGCTACACCTCGCCCTTTCACACTTCTCTTCCCGCCAGCTGACAGTTTCAGGTCGAGTGGTATTTTCAGAAAAGGATGTGTCAAAAAAAAAAAAAAACTCAAGAAAGTTGTACTTCTAGAAGATTGCGGCCAGGATAAGGGTGAATATGGATCAGTGCAAGTGGAGGATTCTCGCGTCTTTTTTTTTTGGCCCTTGAAGAGTTTAAATTGGATGAGGCCCCAGCTAAACTCCAGTTGACATAGAACTCTAATGCCCCGTACACACCATCACTTTATGTGATGAAAAAAAACGACACTTTCTGTGAAGTAAAAAATGACGTTTTTGAAACTTCAATTTTCTAAGACGAAGTTGCCTACACACCATCGTTTTCTCACAATGATCTTGCAAAGTGAGGTTACGTTCCACCACGTTTTACCATTGAAGCTTGCTTCTGGGCATGCGTGGATGAAAAAACGTCTTAGAAAACGACGTTTTTTGCTACACACGGTCAATTTCTGTGAAGTAAAAAGTGCACTTTTGAAAAACGACACATAAAATTGAAGCATGCTTCAATTTTTTTCTGTCGTTTTTTACAAGACATAAAACGACGTTTTCCCCCACACACGGTCAATTAAAGTGACGTTTTTAAAAACGTCATTTTTTTTCATCACATAAAGTGATGGTGTGTACGCGGCATAAGGCACGGATTCACGTAGAATTGCGTATCTTTGTGCGGGCGTAACGTATCCTATTTACGTTACGCCTCCGCAACTTTGACAGGCAAGTGCCGTATTCTCAAACCAAAGTTGCGGTGGCGTAGCGTAAATAGGCCGGCGTAAGCCCGCCAAATTCAAATGTGGAAGATGTGGGCGTGTGTTATGTAAATTTAATGTGACCCCACGTAAATGACGCTTTCTCCGAACGGCGCATGCGCCGTCCGTGAAAGTATCCCAGTGCGCATGCTCCAAATTAACCCGCAAGAAGCCAATGCTTTCGACGTGAACGTAAATGACGCCCAGCCCTATTCGCGAACGACTTACGCAAACGACGTAAAATTTTCAAAATTCGATGCGGGAACGGCGTCCATACTTAACATTGGTACGCCTCATCTACGCCTCATAGCAGGGGTAACTTTACGCCGGGAAAAGCCTAACGGAAACGGCGTATCTGTACTGCATCGGCCGGGCGTACGTTCGTGAATTCGCGTATCTAGCTGATTTACATATTTCTAGGCGTAAATCAGCATACACGCTCCTAGCGGCCTGTGTAAATATGCAGTTAAGATACGACGGCGTAAGAGACTTACGCCGGTTGGATCGAATACAAATCTATGCGTAACTGATTCTAAGAATCAGGCGCATAGATACGAAGGCTCGGACTCAGAGTTACGTCGGCGTATCTGGAGAAATACGCCGGCGTAACTCGTACGTGAATCCGGGCCTAAGTCTTGTGTAGTTTTGCAGTTCAGTACTTCAGGAAATGTTATAATGGCCTATTTCTCTGGGATAAGATTTATGAGTTGCAAAGATTCCCATATTGTTGGGTACCTAAGTACTAGACTCCTTATCATGTAATTGTAGCTGTGGCCCTCAGTAGACATTTCGTTGCCCCTTAAAGATTCCCTGTTGCCAATTTATTCATTTTAACAAAATAATCTTATAAGATTAGAGATGCATTTATCATGTTTTATGCAAGTAGCTGTAAAAGCCTCTCTTGTGTAGACATCCACAAGCTCTGGGACTGCGGCTGGGTGCCGCCATTTTGAAAATGATATTAACCACTTAAGGACCGAGCCTGTGTTTACAAGTTAAAAAAAATTTTTTTTGATAGAAAATGACTTAGAACCCCAAACATTATACATTTTTTTTCTAACACCCTAGAGAATAAAATGGCAGTCGTTGCAATACTTTTTGTCACACCGTATTGGCGCAGCGGTCTTACAAACGCACTTTTTTTTTAATAAAAAAAAAATATTTTTTTTGAATTAAAAAATAAGGCAACGGTAAAGTTAGCCCAATATTTGTTTTATATTGTGAAAGATAATGTTACGCCGAGTAAATTGATACCCAACATGTCACGCTTCAAAATTGCACCCGCTCGTAGAATGGCATCAAATTTTTACCCTTAAAAATCTCCATAGGCAACGTTTAAAAAATTCTACAGGTTGCATGTTTTGAGTTACAGAGGAGGTCTAAAGCTTTCTAGCTTTAGAGCCGGTTCACACTGGGGCGGCACGACTTCAGGGGCGACTCGGCAAGGCGTCCTGAAGACGACTTCAGAGGCGCCTTGCAAAATGACTTCTATATTAAGGTGACCAGATTTTTTAAATAAAATCCGGGGACATATTTTTTCTTTACTAGTAATGGCAACAATCAGCGACCGCCTCACTGCCTCTCAAGTCTTACTCTTCGGGCCCCGGATATTACTGGATGGGCTACTACTGGATGCCTATCTCCTTGCCTTCCGCCAGGGAAGGCAAGGAGATAGGCAGGTGGCTGGCCAGGATTTGAGCCAAGGCAGAAGAACATGCGAGCGAAGCTGAATGGGCATGCACCCGAAACTGAGGAAATATTCCCTCCACTCCGACCAGCACATCATCATCAGAAAGGGGCACAGATAATGGGAAAAATACAACCCCCCTATGCTAGTAGGCACGGCAAAGCGGGGGTGGATGTAATTCAATTTTTTTTTATTATAATTCTGCACTGATTGTCTTTGAAATTGCCCCTGCCCCCTATTAAATCCAATCTGGGGACAAAACCAGGGACAGACTTGGTCCGTGGACAGTGTCCTCAATCAGGGGACTGTCCCCTGAAACTGGGGATGTCTGGTCACCCTATTATATATAGAAGTCAATGCAAGTTGCCCCGAGTCGCCCCCAAAGTTGTACAAGAACCTTTTTCTAAGTCGGAGCGACTTGCGTCGCTTCTATTAGAACGGTTCTATTGAATAGAATGGGACGCGACTTGTCAGGCGGCTGACTCGCCTAGCGGGTCGCCCCAGTGTGAACCGGCTCTTAGACCTCCTCTGTAACTCAAAACATACAACCTGTAGAATTTTATTGGTCTCGCTCTGAGGCCTTGTACACACTGCCAGACATGTCCGATGAAAACGGTCCGCGGACACCGACGACACCGACGTTCTCTGACGCGGAAGTTCAATGCTTCCACGCATCCGAGGAATTTCGGGCCGCTGGTTATACGTCATAACCAGCGGACATGTCCGATGAGTCATACTGACCATAGGACATGTCCGACGGACATGGTTCCAGCGGACAAGTGTCTTAGCATGCTAAGAAACTTTTGTCCGCTGGAAACCTGTCCGCTAGCCCAGGAATCCGGTCCGGTAGGCCCTACACACGGTCGGACATGTCTGCGCAAACTGGACCGCGGACCAGTTTCAGCAGACATGTTCGGTCGTGTGTACGAGGCCTCAGAATCGCAGCGAAACCTCACATGTGTGGTTTTAACACCGTTTTCATATGCTGCTCGCTTATACCTTCGTTTCTACGCAAGAGCTCGTTGAGACGGGGCGCGTTTAAAAAAAATCTTATTGATTTTACTATATTTTATTGATTTTAAAACTGTTTTTTTTTTTTTTTTTTTTTTTATAATTTGGATCACTTTTATTCTTATTACAAGGAATGTAAACATCCTTTGTAATAGAAAAAAAGCATGACAGGTCCTCTTAAATATGAGATCTGGGGTCAAAAAGACCTTTAGGGCCAGATTCACATAGAATTGCGGCCGTGTAACGTAACCCGTTTACGTTACACCGCCGCAAGTTTACAGTGTTAGTGCCCGATCCACAAAGCACTTACCTGTAAAATTGCGGCGGTGTATCGTAAACACGTCCGGCGCAAGCCCGCCCAATTCAAATGGGGCGGGTACCATTTAAATTAGGCGCGCTCCCGCGCCGGACGTACTGCGCATGCTCCGTTCGCAATTTTCCCGATGTGCTTTGCGCGAAATTACGGCGGCGCGACGTGTTTGTGAATCGCGACGTGCGTAACGTACTTACGCCGGGAAAAACAAAAAATTCTAAAGCGACGCGGAAACGACGGGCATACTTTAACATGGTGGAGTAATTTTACACCATGTTAAAGTACCCCTAATTTTGCGACGGGAAACTAAGACTTGCGCCGACGTAACGACGGGAAAAACCTTTGTGGATCGCCGTAACTGCTAATTTGCATACCCGACGCTAGAATACGACGCAAACTCCACCCAGCGGCGGCCGAGGTACTGCATCCTAAGATCCGACGGTGTCGGATCTAAAGGCTATCTATGCGTAACTTATTCTATGAATCAGTCGCATAGATACTCTGAGAGATACTACGGCGTTTCAGAGAAACGCTGTCGTATCTCATCTGTGAATCTGGCCCTTAGATCTCATATTTGGACTTAAATGCAATAAAAAAAAATTGTAATTTGAAAAAAATGACAACAAAATGGCCCTTGAAGGCCCCGTACAGACGACCGAACATGTTTGCTGAAACTGGTCCACGGACCAGTTTCAGCAGACATGTTCGGTCGTCTGTACAGCCGAGCGGACAGGATTCCAGCGTACATTTGCCCGCCAGACCGTTTTCGAGCGGACAAATGTTTCTAAACATGTTTAGAAACATGCCCGCTGGAATCCTGCCCGTCGGACATGTACGGTCGTCTGTACAGACTTACCGTACATGTCCGAGCGGCCGCCATCCCTCGCATGCGTCGAATGACTTTGACGCATGCGTGGAAGCATTGAACTGCCAGGGCCGCGCACGTCGTCGCGGCGACGGCGCAGCTTCGTCGCCGCGAATCGAGTACGCGCGGATTTCTGTATGATGGTGTGTACAGCCATCATACAGAAATCTCCGGGCGGGCATGTACGCTGAAAACGGTCCGGCGGACCGTTTTCATCGTACATGTTTGCCCGTCTGTACGAGGCCTAAGAGGTATGGGAGAAAGTGACGTTTTGACATCGCTTCCGCCCTGCAATGGTATGGAGACGGATGGGGGCCATCTTGCCCTCACTCATCTCTATACCACTGGCATGACAAGACCCGATCGCCCCTGCTGCTACGGATGGCTCCGGTAAGCGGCGGAGGGCGTGGGAGAGCGGCGGGAGGGGGGCCCTCTCCTGTCGCCTATAACGGTGATACATTGATAATATATGTATTACTCTGTATTATGTATTGTGTATATATTATTAGAATGCATGGTTATATATACAATTATAAAAAATACTTCATTACTATATTTAAAAATCCTTGATTTTTTTTGTGCTTTTACCCGCAATTTTTTTAAGTTGGTGATTGGGTCACTTTAAAGCATAATTCCATTCATTTTGGCTCACTGTTTTATTTCAGTTAGACATGCCTGGTCCAAAGTCTGGGTCCCTTCCAAATCATTGTCCCTAAAATTTTCGTTTCCATCCTTCAATCAGCTACTTAGTGGGTTACTGGCCTGGTGCAAGCAAACGTCCTCTGAAGTAAGCTTCTAACTAGGAATCTGCCAAATAGAGCATTTTCAGTTCCACTAAATTATAACAAAATTTTAGGAGATTTTAATTAACCACTTAACCCCCGGACCATATTGCTGGTCAAAGACCAGAGCACTTTTTGCGATTCGGCACTGTGTCGCTTTAACTGACAATTGCGCGGTCGTGCGACGTGGCTCCCAAACAAAATTGGTGTCCTTTTTTCTCCACAAATAGAGCTTTCTTTTGGTGGTATTTGATCACCTCTGCAGTTTTTAGTTTTTGCGCTATAAACAAAAATAGAGCGACAATTTAAAAAAAAATGAATATTTTTTAACTTTTTGCTATAATAAATATCCCCCAAAAATATATATATAAAAAAAAAATTTCCTCAGTTTAGGCCGATAAAGACTTCATATATTTAAAGCAGAAAGTGACAGCTGTGCAGAAAAATGGATAATAAACGTATAATAAAATAGTGACCCAGCACCCTACCCATCACAGTGACCTGAACTATAAACGGCAACAATTCGATTAAATCCAGAGGTCTCACACCTGTGAAATCGCAAAAAAAAACGTACATATCCTTTGTTGAGTCTACGCGTTTCACAGGTATTCTGGTTCTAAAAACATGTACATTGTTATAAAAACATGTACATTTTAACTGATTTGTTTTTGAAGGGTCATCCTTGAACACCCCCTTTTTTTTCACTTGCAAACATGTGTTTAATAAAAACGTTTTTGCTATATAGTTTAACCACTTGACTACCAAGGTTAAATAACAAAGGGCTTTCCAAAAAAAATGATCCTGGTGGCTCTAGAGCAACCTGATCACTTTTATGGGGCGCTCAAAGTGTGCCCCACCCTCAATGTTTCCATAAAGAGGAGCCGTCCCCTACCAATGCTATCACATAGGTAGCCCCCTTGTGATCTAATTAACATTTTTAAAAGAAATTCAAAAGTGTAAGAAATATATATAAAATAAAATTAAATTTTTTTTTTATTTTTTTTAAAACACCCCTGTCACCCCCTTACACAGCCCATAAAAAAATAGCGTAGGGTGAGCGCGTGTATGTAAACACCCATGTGAGGTATCCATGCAAACGTTAGGGTGAGAGCAATAATTATAGCGCCATAATTAATGGTTAGCTCTAAACAGATAGGGCTAGATTCTCGTAGAACGGCGTATCTTTGCGGCGGCGTAACGTATCCGATTTACGTTACGCCTCCGCAACTTAGACGGGCAAGTGCTGTATTCTCCGTGAGTTGTGGCGGCGTAGCTTAAATCGGCCGGCGTAAGCCCGCCTAATTCAAATGTTGAACAGGGGGCGTGTTTTACGTTAATGTGCTGTGACCCGACGTGATTGACGTTTTGCACTTATGGCGCATGCGCCGTCCGTGGAATATCCCAGTGTGCTTTGCGGCAAAGTACGCCGCAAGGACGTATTGGTTTCGACGTGTACGTAAATGACGTCCAGCCCCATTCACGGACGACTTACGCAAGCGACGTAAAATTTTCAAATTTCGACACCGGAACAACGGCCATACTTAACATTGGTACGCCGCAGTTATGTCTCATATAGCAGGGGCAACTTTACGCCGGGAAAAGCCTAACGTAAACGGCGTAGATGTACTGCGTCGGCCGGGGCGTACATTCGGTAATTCGCGTATCTAGCTAATTTGCATACTCAACGCGCAATTCGACGGAAGCGCCACCTAGCGGCCAGCGTAAATATGCATTTACGATACGACGGTGTAACACAGTTACGCCAGTCGGATCTACGGGAAATCTATGTGTAACTGATTCTAAGAATCAGGCGCATAGATACGACCGCGCAACGCAGAGATACGACGGCGTATCTGGAGATACGCCGTCGTATCTCCACTGAGAATCCGGGCCATGAACTGTAAATTATTTTTAATTATCGACTTATGGATAATTTTGGATACCATCATTTTTTTTTGCGATTTCACAGGCGTGAGACCTCTGGATTTAATCGAATTGTTGCCGTTTATAGTTCAGGTCACTGTGATGGATAGGGTGCTGGGTCACTATTTTATTATACGTTTATTATCCATTTTTCTGCACAGCTGTCACTTTCTGCTTTAAATATATGAAGTCTTTATCTGACTCACTTCACCTTCAGCCGAGTTCTATCTGCCCCACCAATTTACAGCAGAACCTTCCCTTCCATCTGATCTTTCTCTGATTTCTGCCTGAAAAAAAGAGACATTAAAGCCGCATGGAGGGATATATGTGACCTGCCATAGCTGACCTCCTTCTGAACCCGCCGACTGCCTGACTGCCATGCTAATCCAACGCCGTATGGAATATTAAGTCACTGAGCTGGAACAAGTTTTCAGATCAGGGGCTGTTTCTTTACTTGTTGCATGCTTGTTCCAGGTCAGAGACTCAAAGTAATAACATCAGAAGATCCCTTTAGGCTCTTCAGTGAACCTGTCAATCAATTTAAACTTCTAAAAAGCAGATGTCACAACTTTTTATGTTATTACCTATTTGCCAGAAACCCCTCTGCTGTGCACCCCTCTGACCTTGGTTTCTCTTTATTTGCACCAGGGTAGCACAAGGAACATTGAAATGACTATATATTGCATTTTAAAAAAAGGCCCATTTTTACATGTTGTCTTCTTTTTTCCACCCAACGTATTTGAAGTATTTTTTATTTTTAAAAGAGAACTCCATGAAAAAAAAAATATTCTCCCATGCAGTGGGACTTTGCCCACAATGTATGGGTTAAAGCAGTGGTCTCAAAGTACCGGCCCGCGGGCCATTTGCGGCCCGCGGACCAGTTATAAATGGCCCGCAGGCAGGGCGGAAGTGAGGGGAGCAGAGCTGGCGCCATCTGGTGGTGAGCCGTTGGTATTACAAGTTATTACCACCAGATGTGAGCTGGCGCCATCTGGTGGTGGCCGTTGGTATTACAAGTTAAGCATTACAAGTTAAACAGCAATTCTAATGTTATTTTTCACTATTTTCACTGCCATATTCTTCCCTCTAATTAGAACCCCCAAACATTATATATATTTTTTATCCTAACACCCTAGAGAATAAAATAGCGATCGTTGCAATACTTTCTGTTATGCCGTATTTGCGCAGCGGTCTTACAAGCGCACTTTTTTTGGGAAAAAATTACACTTTTTTTAATATAAAAATAAGACAACAGTAAAGTTATCCCCATTTTTTTTAATATTATGAAAGATAATGTTACGCCGAGTAAATTCATACCCAACATGTCACGCTTCAAAATTGCGTCCGCTCGTGGAATGCCGACAAACTTTTTTACCCTTTAAAATCTTCATAGGCGACGTTTAAAAAAATCTACAGGTTGCATGTTTTAAGTTACAGAGGAGCTAGAATTATTGCTCTCACTCTACCAATCGCGGCGATACCTCACATGTGTGGTTTGAACACCGTTTACATATGCGGGCGCTGCTCACGTATGTGTTCGCTTCTGCGCGCAAGCTCGTAACTTTTTTAGCTGGCTCCTAGATTCCAAGCAAATTTGTCAAACCCTGCCTTACACCAGTGCTGGTGGTAATAATGCGCTCGCTGACACCAGTGCTGGTGGTAATAATGTGTTCGCTGACACCAGTGCTGTTGTTTTTGAAGTTTGAAAGTTTGCATGCGGCCCCCCATGGCATATGAAAACTTGTCTTGTGGCCCTCAGGTAATTTGAGTTTGAGACCCCTGGGTTAAAGGGTCACTAAAGGAATTTTTTTTTTTTAGCTAAATAGCTTCCTTTACCTTACTGCAGTCCTGGTTTCATGTCCTCATTGCTCGTTTTTGCTCTGATGTTGCTGTCATGTCATGGGAGAGTTTAGTTTCGTTTTCCTAGCCATGACTCTCTATGGCACTGTCCAGCACAGAGGCATAAAATAACATGCAAAGACTAAACTAGTTTCAGTTTCGTTTTTGCATCTAAGAGGCACATTATATGATTGATTTTTATCTATTTTTAATAAATTTTAATAGAAATCAGTTAACTATTATGTCTCTATACCCTATAAACAGTCATTTCATCCAAAAATTTTTTTTCCTTTAGAGCCCATTCACACCTAGGCGTTTTGTCGCCTGTAGTGTGACGCCCGCTGCCGCCCCGACACGCCAGAGGGATGATGTAACATTGCCCTCTATGGAGATGGTTCACATCTCCACGCCTGCCGCCTGCCGCCTGTCGCCTGTCGCCTGAAAAAAAGTCCCGGACCTTTTTTTCAGGCGTCTTTCGGCGTTCGGCATAGGAGATGTGAACCATCTCCATAGAGGGGGTGAGGGTGCATTCACAATCGCGGCGTTTTGTCGCCGCGAATCGCGGTACAAAACGGCGCTATTTGTCGCCGCAATTCGCGGGACAAAACGCGGCAGTTTAGTACGCCGAGGTGTGAATGCAGCCTTAGTGATCCTTTAACTGTAGACATGTGGGGGCAGATTCACAGAGCGAGTACGCCGGCGTATCTACTGATACGCCGGCGTACTTTCAAATGTCCCGCGTCGTATCTTTGGTTTGAATCCTCAAACCAAGATACAACGGCATCTGGGTTCGATCCGACAGGCGTATGGCTTCGTACGCCTTCGGATCTTAGATGCAATACTTCAGCGTCCGCTGGGTGGAGTTTGCGTAGTTTTCCACGTCGGGTATGCAAATTAGCTATTTCCGACGATCCACGAACGTACGCGCAGCCGTCGCATTCTCTTACCTAGTCGGCTTTTTCCGGCGTATAGTTAAAGCTGGTATTTCGTTGCGTATAGTTAGACTTGCCATGTTAAGTATGGCCATCGTTCCCGCGTTTATTTTGATATTTTTTTTTTGCGTAAGTCGTCCGTGAATCAGGATGGACGTAATTCACGTCTATGTTATAAAATATGACGTTCTTGCGACGTCATTTAGCGCAATGCACGGCGGGAAATTTAGGGACGGCGTATGCGCAGTTCATTCAGCGCGGGGACGCGCTTCATTTAAATGAAACACGCCCCCTATTCGCCGATTTGAATTAGGCGCCCTTACGCCGCGAGAGATAGACTACGCCGCCGTAACTTACGGCGCAAATTCTTTGTGGATTCAAAGTTTAAAAAAGTAAGTTACAGCGGCGTAGCGTATCTCCCATACGCTGCGCCGGTGCAGATTTCTGTGGATCTGCCCCGTGCTATTTATTTTTTTCCGAATAATTTTTTTAACAAATTTTTCAACAAATGTGTTAATTCGGAAATATCCAAATTAACGAAAACCCATTTAATTAATTTTTCTATATATTCGCAAAATTCAAAACTTTCTGTCTTTTTTTTCTTGTAAAAAATATCATTTTTTTTTGTAAAAAAAAAAAAAAACAGCAGTGATTAAATTCCAAAAGAAAGCTCTATTTGTGTGAAGAAAATTATAAAAATGTCACATGGTTACAGTGTAGCATGACCGCGCAATTGTCATTCAAAGTGCGACAGCGCTGAAAGCTGAACATTGGCCTGGGCAGGAAGGGGGTGAAAGTGCCCGGTAGGAAGTGGTTAAACAGTTGAAGACCTCACTACACCCAAAATCAACATTTCGTCCTTAGGTCCCCACTGTGGTCATTATGCTTGCCCAAATCCCTGAGACTGGCGCTCAGTTTGATAGCCAGCGCTCAGTTTGGGGCTTTGTAGTGCTGACAGCGATTCACGTATGAATGAAGCCTGTGAACAGCTTTGTAGGCTCCATTCATAACTAAATAGTAGTAATATTATAGTTCTAGTGGATATTGATTTGTTCTTTTATGTCTAGATCAAAAGAGTGTCATTTGAACTGAATATAATTTCAGTTCCAACAAAATTCAAGGCATAAAAAAAAAAATCAGGTTTTGTATTTTCATAAAAACTCTACCAATTATTAGCCCTTAGTAGAATGACTTTCAAAGCTAGCTTGATTTAAAAAAAAAAAAACTGTATTGATTTAAGTTTACAGTTATATTCATGAAACCAGTCATTGTCTTATTTAACTTTGTGTCCTTCAACAGCTGCTATACAAAAGCTGCTTTCTTTGCAACCATGGCAACAGTACCAGTTATCTCCTCTTTGTTCCTGTAATTGGCTTGTATTTTTCCAAATGTCTCTCTTGGCAGGTGTACTTTAGTGTGTCATGTGTATGATATACAGTATGTGAGGAGCGCTGCTCATCTTTAGAGAAGTCAGGGGTGCAAGATAAATAGAGTAAAGGAAGCAGGTGTACCTTGTGCAGCCTGTCTCAGGATTATGGATGAGCCAAACACCCCCCCCGTCCAGTTCGCACCAGTACCTTTGAACGGACCGACCGTTCGCGTGAACATTTAGAACCCCATTGACATCTATGGGACTCGAACGTTTGAATTCAAAAGTGCAAATTTTAAAGCCCAATATGCAAGTTATTGTCGTAAAACGTCTTTGAGAACCCGGGTCTTGCCCCAGGGAACATGTATCAATGGAAAAAAAGTTTTAAAAACTGTTGTTTTTTCTGGAGCAGTGATTTTAATGATGCTTAAAGTGAAAAAAAAAAATGAAAAATTCCTTTAAATATTGTACCTGCTTGGTGTCTATAGTATGCCTGTGAAGTGGCACGTGTTTAGAACTGTCCCTGCACAAAATGAGATGACTATAAGAAAAAAGTAATTTAAAACTGCTTGCGGCTTTAATGTAATGTCTGGTCCCTGCAATATGGATGAAAATCATTGAGAAAAATAGCACAGACACAGACAGTACACACACCACGTAGCTTTAGGTGCACACTGCAGAGGACACAGGCAGTACACACACCACGTAGCTTTAGGTGCACACTGCAGAGGACACAGGCAGTACACACCATGTAGCTTTAGGTGCACACTGCAGAGGACACAGGCAGTACACACCACGTAGCTTTAGGTGCACACTGCAGAGGACACAGGCAGTACACACACCACGTAGCTTTAGGTGCACACTGCAGAGGACACAGGCAGTACACACCATGTAGCTTTAGGTGCACACTGCAGAGGACACAGGCAGTACACACACCACGTAGCTTTAGGTGCAAACTGCAGAGGACACAGGCAGTACACACCATGTAGCTTTAGGTGCACACTGCAGAGGACACAGGCAGTACACACCACGTAGCTTTAGGTGCAAACTGCAGAGGACACAGGCAGTACACACCACGTAGCTTTAGGTGCAAACTGCAGAGGACACAGGCAGTACACACCACGTAGCTTTAAGTGCACACTGCAGAGGACACAGGCAGTACACACCACGTAGCTTTAGGTGCACACTGCAGAGGACACAGGCAGTACACACACCACATAGCTTTAGGTGCACACTGCAGAAGACACGGGCAGTGTCTCAAGACTGTCCATAATTTGGAGGGTGCCTCAAGACTGTCCATAATTTGGAGGGTGCCTTAAGACTGTCCGTAATTTGGAGGGTGCCTCAAGACTGTCCATAATTTGGAGGGTGCCTCAAGACTGTCCATAATTTGGAGGGTGCCTCAAGGCTGTCCATAATTTGGAGGGTGCCTCAAGACTGTCCATAATTTGGAGGGTGCCTCAGGACTGTCCATAATTTGGAGGGTGCCTCAAGACTGTCCATAGTTTGGAGGGTGCCTCAAGACTGTCCATAATTTGGAGGGTGCATCAAGACTGTCAATAATTTGGAGGGTGCCTTAATACTGTCCATAATTTGGAGGGTGCTTCAAGACTGTCAATAATTTGGAGGGTGCCTCAAGACTGTCCATAATTTGGAGGGTGCCTCAAGACTGTCCATAATTTGGAGGGTGCCTTAAGACTGTCCGTAATTTGGAGGGTGCCTCAAGACTGTCCATAATTTGGAGGGTGCCTCAAGACTGTCCATAATTTGGAGGGTGCCTCAAGGCTGTCCATAATTTGGAGGGTGCCTCGAAACTGTCCATAATTTGGAGGGTGCCTCAGGACTGTCCATAATTTGGAGGGTGCCTCAGGACTTCAATAATTTGGAGGGTGCCTCAAGACTGTCCATAGTTTGGAGGGTGCCTCAAGACTGTCCATAATTTGGAGGGTGCATCAAGACTGTCAATAATTTGGAGGGTGCCTTAATACTGTCCATAATTTGGAGGGTGCTTCAAGACTGTCAATAATTTGGAGGGTGCCTCAAGACTGTCCATAATTTGGAGGGTGCCTCAAGACTGTCCATAATTTGGAGGGTGCCTCAAGACTGTCCATAATTTGGAGGGTGCCTCAAGGCTGTCCATAATTTGGAGGGTGCCTCAAGACTGTCCATAATTTGGAGGGTGCCTCAGGACTGTCCATAATTTGGAGGGTGCCTCAGGACTGTCAATAATTTGGAGGGTGCCTCAAGACTGTCAATAATTCGGAGGGTGCCTTAATACTGTCCATAATTTGGAGGGTGCCTCAAGACTGTCAATAATTTGGAGGGTGCCTCAAGACTGTCAATAATTTGGAGGGTGCCTTAATACTCTCCATAATTTGGAGGGTGCCTCAAGACTGTCAATAATTTGGAGGGTGCCTTAATACTCTCCATAATTTGGAGGGTGCCTTAATACTGTCCATAATTTGGAGGGTGCCTCAAGACTGTCAATAATTTGGAGGGTGCCTTGACTGAAAAAAGCTTGAGAAACACTGGTCTAGAGATCAGCTAGAAAGGAGTTAACTGAAGGAAAACAGCGCACAGACTAACCTACTTTTCCTTTCTTGTCAATAACATCTCTGTTAGTGGAGGAGAACATTTGGAGCCGCGTTGTAGACCGCGATCTGCGTGTGTGAAAGGAGAGGTGAGAAGGGGGAGCATGGCGAGTGAACCAGTCAATGCATTCGAGTTAAGCATACAGCGTTTCATTACTAATTGAAAACTTCCAGCCGAGAGATCTTTATATTTTTTTCCCTTCTTCCCACGTTAGAAGATGAGTCAATGACTTCGCTATGGAGCCACACACCCCCGCGGCTAGAACTAGGACACTGGCCCCCTACCCAGTGCATGGTGGAACCCTTTCCCATGAATGTTTAATGAAAAAATAATTGCTAAGCACAAACCCTTGTCACTGTTAGCAAAGGGCTTCATTCTCCGAGTTATGATCATCTTCATTTATTTAAGTATCTAAGCATCCAGAAACAACTGTCTGTATTCCCAACGCAACCATTCCCCCCTCCCTTTCATTTTACTGTTCTCTATTGGGAGACTAAATTGGATCGGCACTTTGGGTAACAAAAACGTCCTCAATCATCTTAGTATTTTGTGGCACTGTTTACTGGAATCTTGGCATTTTAGGTGTTCTTGCCTATCTTATGCCGCGTACACACGATCGGTCAAACCGATGAGAACGGTCTGATGGACCGTTTTCATCGGACCAAACCGTTCGTGTGTGGGCCCCATCAGTTATTTATCTATAGGTTAAAAAAAAGCAATCTTGTTTTAAATTTAACAGATGGATACCTAACGGTTAGGCCCCGTACACACGAGGGGATCTCCGCTGGAAACGGTCCGCTTCCAGCGGAGATTCCTCCTCCGGATTTGGATCCGATGGCTTGTACTCACCATCGGATCAAAATCCACGCGGAATTCTTCCACGGTGACGTGTCGCGCCGTCGCCGCGATGATGACGCGGCGACGTGCGCGACGCTGGAAGGTAAGTACTTCCACGCATGCGTCGAATCATTACGACGCATGCGAGGGAGGGGAGCGGACGGATTGATCCGGTGAGTCTGTACAGACCACCGGATCAATCCGCTGAACCCGATTCAAGCGGATACATTTCTTAGCATGCTAAGAAATTTATATCCGCTTGAAATCGATCCGGCCGACAAATCTCCGCGGATAAATATCCGCTAGGCCGTACAGACGACCGGATTTATCCGCTGGAACTGATCCGCGGATCAATTCCAGCAGATAGATCCGGTGGTGTGTACGAGGCCTTAGAAAAAAAAAACGATCGTTTGTAGGCACGTCCATCGGTTTAAAATCCACGCATGCTCAGAATCAAGTCGACGCATGCGTGGAAGCATTGAACTTAGTTTTTTTCAGCACGTCGTTGTGTTTTACGTCACCGCGTTCTGACACGATCGGTTTTTTAACTGATGGTGTGTAGGCACGACTGACCATCAGTCAGCTTCATCGGTTAACCGATGAAAATGGTCCATCAGACAGTTCTCATCATATGAACCGATCGTGTGTACAGGGCTTTAAGCCTCGTACACACGATCAGATTTTCCGTCAACAAATGTGTGATGGCAGGGTTTTGTCGGATAATCCAACCGTTTGTATACTCTATCGGACAATTGTTGTTGTAATTTCCGCCAACAAATGTCTTATAGCATGCTTCAAAATTTTCCAACAACAAACCGCTCGTGTGTACACAAGAACGGCGAAAAAAAATCCAAAGTACAAACACGCATGCCCCAAACCAATGCTAACCATAGCACAACATTAGCAGAAGTTGCCCAAAGAGTGGCGCTAAAGAGATGTATGTTGGCTGAAAAAGTTCTGCCGTCGGTATGCATACCAAGTTCACGGCCAATGCCCTTCGCACAAAATTCCATGGATTTGTCCGATGGAAATCCGATCGTGTGTACGAGGCTTCAGAGTTTTAGGTGTTCCTGCTCACCTTGGAGTTTTCCCACCCATCACCTTGCAGTGTTCTGCTCCTCCTTTTGCATTGTGCTTAAAGCAAAATTTCCATATTCTTAACAAACAGCGAATGAGATTTAAAACAAGCTCTAACTGACCTCTGTATCTGCAGGCACTGTGAAGCAATCCATCTTCAAAATTTACATCCGGATTTTTAAAAGTGCCATGTGTTTCACTTGTGCAGAATAGCAGGTGTGTACAAATGCTCACTTGATATCTTGGGCTCTAGCCATGCAATATAAAGCTTGTCAGAAGAATGGAATTCTCCTTTTAAATATGGGAGGGACTTTTCTCTAGTGATTAAGGGCCAGATCCACAAAAGGGATACGCAGGCGTATCTGCTGATACGCCGTCGTATCCCTGTTTCTATCTATGCGGCTGATTCATAGAATCAGTTACGCATAGATATCCCTAAGATCCGACATGTGTAATTGTTTTACACTGTCGGATCTTAGGATGCAGTACCGCGGCCGCCGCTGGGGGGAGTTCGCGTCGTAAACCAGCGTCGGGTATGCAAATTAGGAGTTACAGCGATCCACGAAGTTTTTTTGCATTCGCTACAACGCCGCTAGTATAGTTTCCCGTCGCAAATTGACACTTTTTTTTTGCTGCCCTAACTTTAGTCAGCAAGTGTATTGCTGTCTAAAGTATGGCCGTCGTTCCCGCGTCGAAATGTAAAAATCAACGTTGTTTGCGTAAGCCGTCCGGGAATACTGAATTACGCTACGTGCGTCGCCGTTTGAAAAAATGACGTCACGGCGCGCAAAGCACGGCGGGAGTTCGGAAACGGAGCATGCGCAGTACGTCTGGCGCAGGAGCGCGCCTAATTTAAATGGGACTCGCCCCATTTGAATTGGCCCGCCCTGCGCCGGCCGGATTTAGGATACACCGCCGCAAATTTCCAGGTAAGTGCTTTGTGGATCGGGCACTAACTTCTAACTTGGAAAAATTGCGGCGGTGTAACTTAAATCCGAAAAATTAAGTTGCGCCCGGGCTTCGTGGATCTGGCCCTAATTAAGTAGTTTAATTGTTTGACTTGTTTTCTGTTACATGAAGCATGTTCTGTTTGAAGAAAACATTCTTGACTTAAAGCGGAGGTCCACACAAAAATGAAACCTCCGCTGTCTGGATTTCTCCCCCCGCCCCCTTTCCGGTGTCACATTTGGCACCTTTCAGGGGGAGGGGGCAGATACCTGTCTAAGACCCATTTCACATTGAGGAGTTTTTCAGGCGATACAGCGCTAAAAATAGCGCTGCTATCCCGCCTGAAAAACTCCTTCACTGCAGACTCAATGTGAAAGCCGGTATGTTTTTTTGTAATTATGAAAGTGTAAATGATGGAAATAAAATCTAACTTTTTTTGACATATTATAAGAACGTCTAATCTGTAATTTGATGCCTTTTGGAGATTTTCCCATCTTTCCTTGGCTTCGTTATGCACATTAATACAAATTTTTACCTGGGGGTGCCCAAACTTTCGATCCCCACTGTAGATCCCTGCAGAACAATTCCTACACAAGTTAATGCCACTGTCGGCATCGCAGACAACAAAAGAAAAATACAGCTAATTGAATATTGACCATAGACGTAACAGCCCATTAGGTGTTCAACACGACGCTCGTTGTACGGCTGGATCAATATATGGCGGCTAGGACGCAATCTGGCAGAAAACACTGTCGCATTAACAGCATTACAGGGAACTTACAAACAAAAGAAACTTTCTCTGAAAAATGAAGCCGTGCTTCTTTTATTGCACATACAGCGACTATAGAATGAAACGCGCATTCGCTTAACCGCTTCATGACCGGGGGCCATTGATGTCCACATGACTAGGCCAAGTTTAGCAGAATCAGCATGTAACTGATAACTCTGTCTACTAGCTTGTACACCTACGGAACTGTAACATTTGTTTAGGGCGTATAAAGCTGTTTTAATAAAAACTGTGCCCTGTAAAATGGAAGGAGCTTTCTTTTGGTGGTATTTGATCACCTCTGCAGTTTTTATTTTTTGTGCTATAAACAAAAATAGAGCGACAATTTTGAAAAAAATCAATATTTTTTACTTTTTGCTATAATAAATATCCCCCAAAAATATATAAAAACTATGTTTTTGCTCAGTTTAGTCTGATACGTATTCCTCTACATATTTTTGGCAAAAAAAATCGCAATAAGCGTTTATTGATTGGTTTGCGCAAAAGTTATAGCGTCTTCAAAATAGGGGATAGTTTTATGGCATTTTTATTAATTTTTTCTTTTTTTTACTAGTTATGGCGGCGATCAGCGATTTTTATCTTGACTGCGACATTATGGCGGACACATGGGACACTTTTGACACTTTTTTGGGACCATTGTCATTTTTACAGCGATCCGTGCTATAAAAATGCACTGATTACTGTAAAAATGACACTGGCAGTGAAGGGGTTAACCACGAGGTGGCGCTGTAGGAGTTAAGTGTGCCCTAGTGAGTGTTCACAAAGACAGTCATCACCGCTTCTGATTACACGGTGCTGTGATCAGTGTCATTGTCACTAGACAGAGCGGGGAGATGCTTGTTTACATTAGCATCTCCCTGCTCTATCTCTCCGTGAGATGATCGCGGGTATCCCCGCGGCAATCGAGCCCGCGGGACCCGTGGTCAGGTTTACGGAGCTCGCGGCGGGCATTTATATGTAAAGTTGATCCAGGGTAAATCTGATTGCCTCTCGGGGGATCAGGAAGGAATTTTTTCCCCTGCTGTAGAAAATTGGATCTCATGCTCTGCTGGGGTTTTTTGCCTTCCTCTGGATCAACTGTGGGTATGGAGTTGGGTGTATGGGATTGTACTGTGTTTTTTATTTTGTTTAAGTTTTTGTGGTTGAACTGGATAGACTTGTCTTTTTTCAACCTGACTATCTATGTAACTATGTAATGGCGCTTCCACCTAACAACCAAGGACGTCATATGATGTGCGGTGATATCTGAATGATGGGTGCAGCTCTACAGGCATCATTCAGATATCGCCGTCTTCAGACACCGATTCTCTGCATGATAAGAATGATCAAAGCAGCAGTTCCGCCGCTTGTAAATTGTAAAATAATGATGCGCTAATATTAACTTAATGTATGGTACAAGGTACAAATAGTGCAGATTGCAAATTCACAATAAATCAATCCCAACATAAACACAATATTAAGTGAAATTTTAAGAGTCCTGATATTGACTGGAATAATCCACAATGCCTCCCCTCTGATCAGAGGCACTCCCAACGCTCCAAGCTGTAAGGATCAGATGTGCAGGCACCAGCAATACTCAGGGGCAATCATGTGCAAAAAAAAAAAGGAAAAAAGAAAAAACCTCATTGCACAATATATTGAATAAGATGGAATATGGACAGAGATTATATCTGTAGTGTGTGCACTCACGAAACCCGCTAGGACTCAGACAAGTAATTCGCCGCTCAGCTTCAAGATCTCCTCACTCGGATCCGACTGACTTGGCGTCCGGTCGTCCCGTCACCATAGGCTCCTCCCCTACGCGTTGCGTCACTCGTCACGTGACTTACTCACCCGCTTGATCGATCTTATAGGCAGCGGGAGGGGACGTCCCCCCCTCCCGCCGCCATCCGGTGCTTCTCCGGGCTCTCCCGTGCCATCGGGGGCCCGGAGAGCGAAACAGCTGGCGCTGGCTGGGAAGCATAGAGATGACTGGTGACCAGATGGTCACCAGTCATCTCTATGACCGTCGGAGGCCCGGGCGCGATGTTATGTCACGGAAGTAAACAAAGCCGCAATCGCGACTGTCTGCATGAGATCGGTGAATTTTTTTTTTCACAATCTAATGCTTGTAAGCCTGGAGGAGAGATGTGGGGTCTTATTGACCCCACATCTCTCCATAAAGAGGACCTGCACACTATTTCCTATTATAAGGGATGTTTACATTCCTTGTAATAGAAATAAAAGTGATAAAAAAAAACAAAAAGAGTAACAATAAAAAAAATGAAGTAAAATAAAAAAAAAAATTATTATTTTTTTTTAAACGCCCATATCCCCGGTAGCTCGCACGCAGAAGCGAACACGCATGCAAGTCCCGCCCACATATGTAAATGCCATTCAAACCCCTACATGTGAGGTAGCGTCGTGTGCGTTAGAGCGTGTGTAACAATTCTAGCACTAGACCTCCTCTGTAACTCGAAAATAGTAACCTGTAAAAAAAAATAAAGCGTCGCCTATGGAGATTCTTAAGTACCGAAGTTTGGTGCCATTCCATGAGTGTGCGCAATTTTAAAGCGTGACATGTTAGGTGTCTATTTACTCGGCGTAACATCATCTTTCACATTATACAAAAAAATTGGGCTAACTTTACTGTTTTGTTATTTTTTAATAAACGAAACCGTTTCTTTTTTCCCAAAAAAGGCGTTTGAAAAATTATTGCGCAAATACCGTGCGAGAAAAAAAGTTGCAATGACCTCCATTTTATTCCCTAGGGTGTCTGCTAAAAAAAAAATATATATAATGTTTGGGGGTTCTGATTAATTTTCTAGCAAAAAAAAATGTGATTTTTACAGAGAGAAGTGCCAAAATAGGCCCGGTGGTCAAGAGGTTAAAGGGGACGTATACCGTATTTATCGGGGTATTGCGCACCCCTAATGTGGACCTGCAATTCCTGTAAAAAAAAACATTTTAGTACTTACAGTTTTGGTGTCTTGCTCGGCGTCCATCGGCGGCCTCGTCGGGTCCGGCGTCCGTCTGCGGCTTCGGTGGTGTCCTCCTGGCTTCTCCCGCGCTGTCTCCCCGTTGAATCGCTGCTTCCCGCGCTCAGTTTGAATGCCTACGCCGACATATACCGAGTGCAGTACACTTGTCTACATTCGGCCAGGCTCGGCTTCGCTCGTGCTCACGCTCCGTGACGTTTATGCGTGAGCACGAGCGAAGTCGAGCCTGGCCAAATGTAGACGAGTGTACTGCACTCGGTATATGTCGGCGCAGGCATTCAAACTGAGCGCGGGAAGCGGGTATTGGCGTATATCGCTCACCCACGATTTTCCCCTTATTTTAAGGGGAAAAAAGTGCGCGGTATACGCGGATAAATACGGTATATACGTCCTTCTGCCCAGGAGTGCCATTGTGTCGACGTATATATATGCGCGCCGGTCGGGTAGAGGTTAAGAAAGGAAACCCCATTGTGACAAAAATGGAGGTTGCCGTCACAACCTTCTTTCTAAAGAATGCCAGTTGCTTGGCTGTGTTTGACTGCAAGCATGCACCCAGTGAAGGCAGTGTCAAGTAACAACTCCTGATATGTATACTTATTCTGGGTTAGCGATTCAGAATAAGCCATTGGCTCAGTAGGATAAGCCAGGCTACCTGCATTTTCCAGAAGCAGAGCTCAGCGATGGCAGCCTTCATCTTTCTGCTGAGTGCGGGTCTCTTTTAATGCTTTGCATATTTTAACAAATCCAGAGGTTGGTCTAAAATTCATATTTCACTCTATTTAACTATTCCTGCTTTATTTTCTATTTAAAAGCGCTGAGCAAGCATCAGGTAATGTCACTAAAAGACTAAATTTAGCATTTATTTAGCACCGTGCCCATTAACATGCACTCCGAGAGCTGGCGAGGAGGGGGGGGAAGCAGAGGAGTCTGGGAGGCGCTGGCACAAACTATAAGATTAGCTATCAATTTATATGCATGCTACATTTTTAATTCAATTTATATTCATTACTTACACCAATAATAATTATACATTGTCACTCATTTTTCCTGCTTACCCTTGAACTTTTGCAACAAAGTAAAGGGAATATTTCACACAGCGACAGGTCCAGCACAGCTGAGCATTCAGATGGACCAGAATGTGAAGCACAGAAGGCGGCAGATTCACAAAGATCTGCCCCGGCGCAGCGTATCTGAGATACGCTACGCCGCCGTAACTTACTTTTTTTGGTTTGAATCCTGGAAGAATTTGCACCGTAAGTTACGGCGGCATAGTGTATCTCTCGCGGCGTAACGGTGCCTAATTCAAATCGGCGAGTAGGGGGGCGTGTTTCATTTAAATAAAGCGCGTCCCCACGCCGAACGAACTGCGCATGCGCCGTCCCTAAATTTCCCGCCGTGCATTGCGCTAAATGACGTCGCAAGGACGTCATTGTTTTGACGTGGACGTAAATTACGTCCAGCCCGATTCACAGACGACTTACGCAAACGAAAAACATTTTTTAAAATGATACGCGGGAACGACGGCCATACTTAACATTGAGTACTTGAGTACGCCACCAAACAGCAGCTTTAACTATACGCCGGAAAAAGCCGACTAGAGACGACGTAAAAGAATGCGACGGCCGCTCGTACGTACGTACGTACGTACGTACGTACGTGGATCGTCGGAAATAGCTAATTTGCATACTCGGCACGGATTACGACGGGGACGCCACCCAGCGGACGCCGAAGAATTGCATCTTAGATCCGAAGGCGTACGAAGACGTACACCTGTCGGATCTAACCCAGATGCCGTTGTATCTTGTTTTGAGGATTCACGGGAAATTTGAAAGTACGCCGGCGTATCAGTAGATACGCCGGCGTACTCGCTTTGTGGATCTGCCCCACAGTGTCTTGTGATAGGCTGGATTCTATTAGCCAGATTCAGATAGACTGGCTTTATTTTGAGGCGGCGTAGCGTATCGCATATACACTACGCCGCCGTAAGTCAGAGAGGCAAGTGCTGTATTCACAAAGCACTTGCCTCCTAAGTTACGGCGGCGTAGCGTAAACGGGCCGGCGTAAGCGCACCTAATTCAAATGATGAACAGGGGGGGCGTGTTTTATGTTAATGACTATTGACCCGACGTGATTGACGTTTTTTACGAACAGCGCATGCGATGTCCATACCTTGCATGGGCTGCGCCACCTAGGGAGCAGCTTTATCTTTACGCCGGCGTATCTCTTACGTAAACGGCGTAACTAATTGCGACGGGCGCACGTACATTCGTGAATCGGCGTATCCAGCTCATTTGCATATTCGACGCGGGAAAACAATGGAAGCGCCACCTAGCGGCCAGCGTAAATATGCACCCTAAGATACGACGGCGTAGGAGACTTACGCCGCTCGTATCTTAGCCTAATTTAAGCGTATCTGGTTTCCAGAATACGCTTAAATTTACTACGGCGTAGATTCAGAGTTACGGCGGCGTATCTACTGATACGCCGGCGTAAACGTCTCTGAATCTAGCTATATGAGCACAGTGAGGACTCTGGTCCGGAGGTCCACTTTAAAGTTTCAATAGGTAAGGTAGAACGCCTGACTTTTTATTGCTGTCCCCACAGTGGAGATATTTTCATCACTTCCTGTCAACGCTGTATCCTGGCCTAGGCCAACAAGGCCCAGGCCTAAGGCTGCACTTTGCAGGGGGGGGCGGCACGGAAAGAGTCCCTGCCGGCTTGCGCTACACTGTTAGTGTAGCACCAGTCTTATGGGGTGGACTGGGCTGAGAGGCAAATTAGTCTAGCGCCCGCACTGCTTCTGGTATATGGGCAGCCAGCATTCCGCAACTGTGGGACCTCATGCTTTTTTCTATTACAAGGGATGTTTACAATAAGAATAAAAGTAAAGCAATTTTTTTTAAAGCGCCCCTGTCCCGACGAGCTCACGCGCAGAAGCGAATGCATACGTGAGTAGCGCCCACATAAGAAAACTGTGTTAAAACCCACACATGTGAGGTATCGCCGTGATCGTTAGAGCGAGAGCAATAATTCTAGCCCTAGACCTCCTCTGTAACTTAAAACATGCAACCTGTAGATTTTTTTAAACGTTGCCTATGGAGATTTTTAAGGGTAAAAGTTTGACGCCATTCCACGAGCGGGCGCAATTTTGAAGCGTGACATGTTGGGTATCACTTTACTCGGCGTAACATTATCTTTCACAATATAAAAAAAAAGAAAAAAAAATGGGCTAACTTTACTGTTGTCTTATTTTTTTATTAAAAAAAGTGAATTTTTTACAAAAAAAGTGTGCTTGTAAGACTGCTGCGGAAATACGGTGTATTAAAAAAGGGTACTTGCCCTTTTTTAAGACTTGGTGGCCCAGATTCAGGTACATTTGCGCGATATTTGCGGGGGAGTAGGGCAACGATTTTGCCCTGCGCCCCCGCAAATATTTTGCGCTGCCCTCGATTCACGGAGCAGTAGCTCCGTAAATTGCGCGGACGCGCCGGCAAAATTGCCTGCCGTAAGCGCGCGCAATGTAAATGATCCTGCCGGGGGCGGGAATCATTTAAATTAGGCGCGCTCCCGTGCCGAGCGTACAGCGCATGCTCCGTCGGGAAACTTTCCTGACGTGCATTGCGTCAAATGACGTCGCAAGGACGTCATTTGCTTTAAAGTGAACGTGAATCGTGTCCAGCGCCATTCACGAATCACTTACGCAAACGACGTGAAATTCAAATTTCACATCTCGGGAGCGGCGGCTATACTTTAGCATTGGCTGCCCCTACTATTAGAAGGGGCAGCCTTGCGCTAAAGTTGCCGTACGGAAACTCCGTACCTGGCTTGCGCAGGGCCCGCGCAAGTTTGTGAATCAGTGGTAGTATGCAATTTGCATACTACACGCTGATCACAATGGGAGCGCCCCCTAGCGGCCCACGCAAGAATGCAGCCTAAAATCTGCGTGGCATAAGAGCCTTATGCCACGCAGATTTTAGGCTGCAGTCGGTGTAACGAGGTTCCTGAATCAGGAGCACTCGTTACACCGGAGCAAGTAAGCAATTGTGCCGTGTAACCTATGGTTACACAGGCGCAATTGCTTCTTGAATCTGGGCCGGTGTCTACAAGTATTGCTAGAAAATAACATTAAAGAACCCCCAAACATTATACTTTTTTTTTTCTAACACCCTTCAGAATAAAATGGCGGTCATTGCAATACAAAAGTATGCAGTATCTGAAATCAGAATTCAGAGACAGTCAGGCAACCAGTATTTTCGGTAGCAGGTCAACAATAGCAGCAATACTATTTCCTTATTGTTTTCCACTGAGCGCTGATTGCATCAAGCTGCCTGTGCAGTGCACCATCCGATATGTAGCTTCCCGTGTAAATGTTCAGGCTAGTACTATCAGCATGTGGATAAATAAATAAAAAAATACGAGTACCCAAGAACACAATTATCATCTTCTTTCTTGTTGGCATTATTGCCCTACCACCCTCCATAAAATTGACCCTTCTCTCCCCGATGTAGGTTGGCGTTGTTTGCAGGCTCCTGGCACAATGCTCCATATCTGGGGTACGTGTCCGCACATTGTTCCTTTTTGGGATGAAATACTACGGCCCGGATTCAGAAAGAGTTTACGTCGGCATATCTATTGATACGCCGCGAAAATTCTAGGCTGCGCCGGCGTATATTCTTTCTGTATTCAGAAAGGAAGATACGCAGAAATTTGGCTAAGATACGACTGACGTAAGTCTCTTACGCCGTCGTATCTTAGTTGCATATTTACGCTGGCCGCTAGGTGGCGCTTCCGGAGATTTACGCGTAGAATATGTAAATTAGGTAGATACGCCGATTCAGAAACGTACGTCCGCCCGGCGCATTTTTTTACGTCGTTTACGTAAGGCTTTTTCTGGTGTAAAGTTACCCCTGCTATATAAGGCGTAGCCAATGTTAAGTATGGCCTACATTTGTATGATGCCCTGGTGGGCGGTAAATAACCAAATCAACCCCAAATCCCGATACTTCCTGACAGCAGCCCGATCTGCCATTGCCAGTTGTTGGTGTCAGCCTGAAGCACCATCCTTTTGGCTGCTTGGGCTTGTAAAATTAACAATATTGAATAAATGGAAAGCATGATTTCCGGAATTTAGGACAAATCTGAATCGCGCAGCCTCATGTGGACGGTTTGGACTCATTTCTGTTATGCCCCGTACACGCGATCGGAATTTCACTTTTTCCATCGGATTTTCCGATCGTGTGTAGCCCCATCAGAGTTTTTTCATTGGAAATTTCGATGAATTCCATCGGAGTTTAGATATAGAACATGTTCTATTTTTTTCCAATGGAATTCCGTCTGAATTCCGATGTGATTTGGCCAGGCAAAAGCCAGATCCTGTGTACGCGGCATTACTCTTCCAATTTTGGGCCTTTTACTTCTACTACGGTTTGAGTGTGCACTTACTTCCAAGATCCTGTTAGGTACACATGCCCTCATGCTACCATTCAGTGGCCAAGTCCCCCCTCCCTTTTTATAAAAAATGTTTTCTTCCCCCCTCTTTTCTTCTCTCTCTCTTTTCCATACTCTCTTTTCTCATTTTCTCATAACCAAATCAACCCCAAATCCCAATATCTCTCTCTTTCTCTCTCTCTCTCTCTTTTCGATACTCTTTTCTCATTGGGTTGTCCAATTTTTGAGCTCACCACTCAGTGGGGTAGATTCAGAGAGCAATTACGCCGGCATATCCATAGATACGCCGCGTAATTGCTAAGTAGCGCCGGCGTATCTACTTTCTGTATTCAGAAAGCTAGATACGCCGAATTTAGCCTAAGATACGACTGGCATAAGTCTCTTACGCCGTCGTATCTTAGGGTGCATTCTGACGATGGACGCTAGGTGGCGCTCCCATAGATGTCAGCGTAGAGTATGCAAATTACATACTTACGCCGATTCACAAACGTACGTGCGCCCGGCGGTAGTTTTTTTACGTCGTTTGCGTACGTCGTTAGGCTGCTCCTGCTATTAGGAGGCGCAGCCAATGTTAAGTATGGACGTCGTTCCCGCGTCGCGATTTGAAATTTTTACGTCGTTTGCGTAAGTCGTCCGTGAATGGCGCTGGACGCCATTTACGTTCACGTCGATACCAATGACGTCCTTGCGACGTCAATTACCGCAATGCACGTCGGGAAATTTTAGGGACGGCGCATGCGCAGTACGTTCAGCGCGGGAACGCGCCTAATTTAAATGATCCACGCCCCCTACGGGATGATTTGAATTACGCGAGCTTACGCCGGCACCTTTTACACTACACCGCCGCAACTTTATAGGCAAGTGCTTTGTGAATGAAGGACTTGCCCATAAAACTTGCGGCTGCGTAACGTAAATGTCATACGTTACGCCGCCGCAGTTTTGCGCGCCCCTACCTGAATCTACCCCAATGATAATACCCTAGACATAGAGGAGATTTTCCAAATGGACATCCACATACACTATATCACCAAAAGTATTTGAACGCCGGCTTTTACACACACATGAACTTTAATGGCATCCCAGTCTTATGCGGTGTACAGACGATCAGACATTCTGACAACAAAACCGTGGATTTTTTTCTGACGGATGTTGGCTCAAACTTGTCTCGCATACACACGGTCACACAAATGTTGTCGGAAATTCTGAACGCCAAGAACGCTGTGACGTACAACACGTACGACGGCACTAAGAAAGGAAAGTTTAATACCAGTTGTGTTAGTTGATTCGCGCTTTTCAGCCTTGTGCTTTTCAGTCCATTACAGCGTAACGAATGTGTGCTATTTCCATTACGAACGCTAGTTTTACCAGACCGAGCACTTCCGTCTCGTACTTGATTCAAAGCATGCGTGGAATTTTGTGCTTTGGAAATTGGCTACATTTTACGAGAACAGATTTTGTTGTCGGAAAATTTGAGAACCAGCTCTCAAATTTTTGTTGTCGGAAATTCCGACAGAGAATGTCTGATGGAGCCTACACACGGTCGGAATTTCCAACAGCAAGCTCCCATCGAACATTAGCGTTTTGCATTTTTTATTATTATTTTTTACAGTATATAGCTGGTTGCTAAGGACAGGGCCGGAAAGCCGACCGCTGTGTCCTTAACAACCGATGAGTCATCGGCTATCAGCGGGCTTCCCGCTAAATGTAAAAAGAAAAAATTGCCGGTTAAAAAAAATATTGAAAAAAAAATCAACGTGGGGTCCCCCTAGGTCCATACCAGGCTCTTAAGTCTAGTATGGATTCGGAGGTGACACCCATGCCAAAAATTTTAAAAAAATGGCGTGGGGGTCCCTCCCCAAAACCCATATCAGACCCTTATCCGAGCATGCAGCCTGGCAGGTCAGGAAAGGGAGGGGACGAGCAAGCGCCCCCCCCCCTCCTGAACCATACCAGGCCGCATACCCTAAACATAGGGGGATGGGTGCATTGGGGCAGGGGGGCACCTTGCTAATGGGGACAAGGGCCTCTCCCCGACAACCATCTTCCCGACAACCCTGGCCCGGTGGTTGTCTGGGTCTGTGGGCGGGGGGCTTATCAGAATCTGGAAGCTCCAATTAACAGGAGGGCCCCCATGTCCCGGCCCCCCCATGTGAATGAGTATGGGGTACATTGTACCCCTACCCATTCACCATAAAAAAGTAGTGTGGTGTTAAAAAATACAGTAGACCGTTTTTGTCTTTTATTAAAAATATCTTCTTCTTCTGACTCATCGATTGTTAAGGCCCCTGGCGGCTGGCTTTCCAGCCCCCTCCTTAGCAACCAGCTATATACAAAAAAAAACCAACGCAAATCGCGGCAAAATCGCTGTAAAATCGCGTATCCAAAAACGCACAAGCACTGCAGAAACGCTCAAAAACAACATGCATAGATGTGAATCAAGCCTGAAACAGAATGGGGACGCACCGGACTCCTGCTGGGAGCCGCTCCGTGCTGCGGTGTGAATCCAGCCTTACCGCACTGTGATCCCAGGTTGTAGCACACATAAAACACGATGTTGTACATCAGCCCGAAGCAAGAGATTCGATCACACAGGAAAGGCTATAAAGATGCCAAAAAAGGCAGCAAACTGTCATGTTGCAGGGATAAGGTTTGTGAACGTTGCAATAAATGGCGCTTCATCTTAAAATACCGTACACATTGGACATGGCGCTCCCTGCGATCACCTATGTTAAAAATCACACAGAGATATAATTCAGCAGCAAGCTTTTACATCATCTCTCTTTAGGTGAGCTTTAAAGGAAAATCCCACCGCAGCCGGATCAAGCGATCTTCCTTGGGCTGTCAGGATGATGAATTGTCATCCAATGCTCAGATGGATAAATATTACACGAGACGCCCCCCCCCCCCCCATCCCCCTTGAATTCTCAGAAGGGGTTGTTTCATCTTCTTGTTTGTGGTGTTCCTTTAACAATACCTTCCCTCTTTGTACCGTCTATGGCATTTCCTGGAAATGATACCAGATCTGTATACCGACGTCTACAGTGTTTCCATAGAGTCGGCACACTGCAGAGTTAAAGGACTCTTATTGTAGACGAGGAGGAAGAGTCTCCAGCACTCGGTTACAGATTGAAGATCCCCACGTATTTATTCATAGGATGTCACAGAAGTCAAACAAAGCCAACGTTTTAGATCTCGCCGGGCCTCTTCCTCAAAGCAATAGAGTAGGCTTTCTCAACCTTTCTAGCCCACGGGAAACCTTGAAATCATTTCAGGTCTCAGGGAAACCCAGCAAAAAAAACAATTCATTGGTGGTCAGTGGGAAGAATGCTCCTTAAATTGATGGCCAGTGGGAAAAACACTCCATACATTAGTGGCTAGTGAGAATGTCCTTACATTGGTGGCCAGTGGGAAAAATGCTCTTTTCATTGGTGGCTAGTAGCAGGGCCGCCATCAGGGGGGTACAGGCAGTACACCTGTAAGGGGCCTGGAGGACTCCAGGGGCCAGGATGGCAACCCCCCCTTTTTTTTATATATTTTTTTTTATAAATTAAAATATTTATTTTATTTTTTGTTTGTTTTTATTATGGCAACCCCCCTTTTTTATTTAAAAAAAATATTATTTTTATCTATATATATATATATATATATATATATATATATATGAATATATATATATATATATATATATATATATATATATATATATATATATATATATATATATGAATATATATATAATTATATATATATATATATATATATATATATATATATATATACACATTTGTTTTTATTAAAGGGCCCAGAGGGCCCCAGATGGCAACCCCCCTTTTTTTATAAAAAAAAATAAAAAATGTTTTTATATATTTTTTTTTTTTTAAAGGGCCCAGAGGTCCCGAGGGGCCCGGATGGCAACCCCCCTTTTTTTTACATATATTTTTTATAAATTAATATATTTATTTTATCTTTTTATTTTTTGCTTGTTTTTATTATGGCAACCCCCCTTTTTTTATTAAAAAAAATATTATTTTTTATGTATATATATATATATATATATATATATATATATATATAAATATATATATATATATATATATATATATATATACATTTGTTTTTATTAAAGGGCCCAGAGGTCCCCAGGGCCCCAGATGGCAACCCCCCCCCTCTTTTTTTTTTATAAAATTTTTTTTTTAAATGTTTTTAGATTTTTTATTTTTTTTATTAAAGGGCCCAGAGGTCCCCAGGGTCCCAGATTACTACCCCCTCTTTTTTATATATATTTCTTTTTTTATATATATATATATATATATATATATATATATATATATATATATATATATATATATATATATAATTGTATTTTTTTTTGTAAGGGGCACCAATTCGTGGCACCCCCTGCTTCTCAATTCACGGCGGGCCCCCCCACGTTTCTTAATTTTCTCTGCTCCAGGGTGGGACCCATGGCTGAAGCTGTGTAAGGGGCCCCATAATTCCTGATGGCGGCCCTGGCTGGTGGGAAGAATTCCTTTTATATTGGTGGTCAGTGGAAAGAATGCCCCTTACATTGGTGTCTAGTGGGAAGAATTACATTTATATTGGTGGCAAGTGGGAAAATGCCCCTTACAGTGGTTGCCAGTGAGAAGAAAGCTCTTTATATTGGGGTCAGTGGAAAGCATGCTCCTTACATTGGAGACCAGTGGGAAGAATGCCCTTTATATTGGTGGTCAGTAGGAAGAATGCTTCCTACATTGGTGGTCAGTGGGAAGAATACCGCTTATATAGGAGGCTAGTGGGTGGAATGCCCCTTACATTGGTGGTTAGTGGGAAGAATGTCCCCTACATTGGTTGCTAGTGGGAAGAATGCTTTTTATATTGGGGTCAGTGGAAAGAATGCTCCTTTCATTGGTGGCCAGTGGGAAGAACGCTGCTTCTTACATTTGTCACTAGAGGGATGAATGCCCCTTACATTGGTGGCTAGTAAAAAGAATGCCCCTTATGTTGGTGGTCATTGGGAAGAATGCCCCTTAACTGATGGCTAGTGGGACGAATGTCCCCTACATTGGTGGCTAGTGGGAAGAATGCTTTTTATTAGGGATGTCCCGATACCGATACTAGTATCGGTATCGGGACCGATACCAAGCATTTCCCCGAGTACTTGTACTCGGAGAAATGCTCCCGATGCCTCAGCCGATACTTGAGCGGGCAGGCAGGGGAGTTGCAAATCTTCTCTCCCCCATGGTCAGTGTTATCTTCCCCTGTCCGTGCTGCTCTCTCACCTCCCCCCGTCCGTGCCGTTCTCTCTCCTCCCCTTCCCCCGTCCGTCCGTCCCGTTCTCTCTTTCCCCCCCCCGTCCATGCAGTGCTCTTTCCTCCCCGTCCGTCCGTCCCGTTCTCTCTTCCCCCCCCCCCCCCCGTCCATGCAGTGCTCTTTCCTCCCCGTCCGTCCGTCCCGTTTTCTCTTCCCCCCCCCCGTCCGTCCCTGCAGTCTCTCTCCATCCATCCCGTCCCCGTCCGTGCCGCTCTCCCCCCTCAATCTGTCAGGGGGGAGAGCGGAGGTAGGAGCCGCTAAGCCCGGCTCCTACCTTTTCAGAATGAACAGAGTCGGTGGTCACTGACTCTGTCCATTCATATAACTGAGCATCGTAACCTCCTGTGTTTACAATGCTTCAGTTTATGAATGGAGGAGCTTCCCTCCATTCATTTCAGCTGAAGCTGCTGAGAAAGGGACTGGGGAATCTGTTTCCCTAGTCCCTTTCTCTGTCTTAAAGGGGAGATGCCAGAGGTCTGTTAAGACCCCTGAAATCTCACCAAAGCCCCCCCAACAGGGCTGATTAAAATTAAAATAAAAAATTGCAATAAATATTAAAAAATAAATAAAATTTAAAAAAAAATAAAATAAAAAAAAACACACTGACAATTCACCCCCCACCCCCCCCCTAAAAAAATAAATAAATAAAAATCACTGTAAAAAAAAAATAGTAAAAAAAAAAAAAAATACTGCCACTGTCACATGACATTAAAAAAAGTATCGGTATTCGGTATCGGCGAGTACTTGAAAAAAAGTATCGGTACTTGTACTCGGTCTCAAAAAAGTGGTATCGGGACAACCCTACTTTTTATATTGGGGTCAGTGGGAAGAATGCTTCTTTCATTGGTGGCCAGTGGGAAGAATGTTCCTTACATTTGTCACTAGAGGGATGGCTTATATTGGTGGCTAGTAGAAAGAATGCCCCTTATGTTGGTGGCCATTGGGAAGAATGCCCCTTAACTGATGGCTAGTGGGAAGAATGTCCCCTACATTGGTGGCTAGTGGGAAGAATATCACTTAAATTTTTTGCCCGTGAAAATAATGCTCCTTACAATGCTTGTCTGTGGCAAAAATGCACCTTGCATTGGTGACTAGTGAAAAGTGAATGCGCCTTACATTGATGGTCAGTGGGTAGAATGCCCTTTAAATTGGTGGCTACTATGGTGGTCAGAATTTCTTACAGGCAGCTAAGAAGATCACAATTGCCCTGGAGCTAGACCCCTAGCAACCTCTGGAAGAACCCTAGGTGAAAATGGGTTCACTAACAATCAATGTGCAAATCAAGCAGACATAACTACCCTATGAAAATCACTATGCGGCCCAGTGTATACCCCCCTTGATGATGTCATTATCCTATCAAAAACAACTAAAATTAATGCAAATTACCCTGCAATTATACATGCAGATTCAGTGTGCATGATATAAAACTGTTGTGCTAATGTTTAACTGGATCACCATAAGGGGCCCTGCACAGCCCTAAAATGTTGGTCGTGTTTGACTTATATAACATTCTACAAATAAATACGTGGCAATCAGGGCCGTCTTAATAGCATCATGGGCCCCTGGGCAAAGTAATGTTCTGGGGCCCCTACAATGGAGTGCAGGTAAACGGACATCAAGTAGGTAGGAGGCAGACAAGCGGAGCTTCCCCTTTTGGGCGGAGCTCCATATTAACTACATGAACAGTCATTCTGTACAGCAAAGAAACAGTGGGAAAATCTGCTAGATTGATGCCTCCCCAGCACTCTGACCCCTCTACACCCCACATATCCCCCCAGCACTCTGACCCCTCTACACCCCAGATATCTCCCCAGCACTCTGATCCCTCTACACCCCAGATATCCCCCCAGCACTCTGACCCCTCTACACCCCAGATATCCCCCAGCACTCTGACCCCTCTACACCCCAGATATCCCCCCAGCACTCTGACCCCTCTACACCCCACATATCCCCCCAGCACTCTGACCCCTCTACACCCCAGATATCCACCCAGCACTCTGACCCTTCTAAACCCCAGATATCCCCACAGCACTCTGACCCCTCTACACCCCAGATATCCCCACAGCACTCTGACCCCTCTACACCCCAGATATCCCCCCAGCACTCTGACCCCTCTACACCCCAGATATCCCCCCAGCACTCTGACCCCTCTACACCCCAGATATCCCCCCAGCACTCTGACCCCTCTACATTCCAGATATCCCCCCAGCACTCTGACCCCTCTACACCCCAGATATCCCCCCAGCACTCTGATCCCTCTACATTCCAGCTATCCCCCCAGCACTCTGACCCCTCTACACCCCAGATATCCCCCCAGCACTCTGACCCCTCTACACCCCAGATATCCCCCCAGCACTCTGACCCCTCTACACCCCACATATCCCCCCAGCACTCTGACCCCTCTACACCCCAGATATCCACCCAGCACTCTGACCCTTCTAAACCCCAGATATCCCCCCAGCACTCTGACCCCTCTACACCCCACATATCCCCCCAGCACTCTGACCCCTCTACACCCCAGATATCCACCCAGCACTCTGACCCTTCTAAACCCCAGATATCCCCCCAGCACTCTGACCCCTCTACACCCCAGATATCCCCCCAGCACTCTGACCCCTCTACATTCCAGCTATCCCCCCAGCACTCTGACCCCTCTACACCCCAGATATCCCCCCAGCACTCTGACCCCTCTATACCCCAATATTCCCCCTAGTCTGCATCACCCCAAGGTAATAAAATCTGATTTGGAGGGCCTGTCCCTACATTGGAACCAAATCCCTTTGTCCCTTATTACTTCTCAAATGTCCCTCTTCCAGGTATGAGGTATAGACCTCTACAAAGAAAATACAATATAAAAGTGCATTGATAAAAAATAAAATAAATAAATTACAGAGCTATTTATTCTGTGAACTTTGCAAATGTTACAATGCAATTTTCTCTACAGGTTAATAGTTATTCATTCATACACAATAGAGTAAACCAGGAAACTACTACATTATGGCTACTAAATGGAGCTGGTGATTATAATAATATTTTTTTTTTATGATCATCACCTCCATCAAGTGGTCATAATGCAGTATTTTTCTGCTTCAATCTACTCTTTATAAGCAAATAACATTCAAACTGGAGAGGAAATAGTCTAATAATATTTGATCTTGTCTTCATTCGCACAGAATGAATGTTCATGCAATGTCGCTGGACGAATGATTTCACAAATTGTTTTTATAAATATACCCCCATGTAACCACCATAGCTCCCAAGTGTCCCTGATTTGAAGGGCCCGTCCCTATATTGGAACCAAATCCCTTTGTCCCTCATTACTTATCAAATGTCCCTCTTCCAGGTATGAACAAGATACATTATAGGAGTGTATTAAAAAATAATAATAATAAAATAAATTACAGAGCTATTCAGGTATAAGCCATAGACCTCTACATTCAACCTGGAGAGGAAATAGTTTAATAATATTTGATCTTGTCTACATTCGCACAGAATGAATGTACATGCAATGGCGCAGCAGAAGAAGATGTATAGTATATATACATATATATATATATATATAGTAATGAGTGTGGTGCAGTGGGATCTCAAGTTGTCTGAAGCTGGGATCTGTAGTTCATAAACTGCTCATATCCCATACACAGAATTAAGGTATTTGGGTTCTTTAAGCACCTCCAAAGCAAGCTATACATTTCACATAAATGGTGTACTGCCATGGACCCTTTGCACACAATGCTGAGCCTTGTAGTCCTCCAACAACTGCTACAGTTCCTGAGTCTCCTGTTATATGATTCCCCAAATGTCATCTTTATTTGTAGACCAGAAAAAAATAAAAAAAAATAAAACCAGAATAAACTGCTGAACTGAATTACAGTGATCCACAAAAATCTGCATTGAAGCCCTCGTTCACACCGAACACAGCTCTGAAACCAGGTGAACTTCCATGATTTCAAAGCCGCATTTCAGTCCGACTTTAAAAAAAATCTATGCGGGTTCCTGCACAGATGTCTATTGAAATCGCCCCCGAAGTCGCCAAAAGCAGTGCAGGAACTACTTTTGAAAAGTAGTGAGGCTCCGCAAAGTGGCGGCGTTACACAGATTGGGACTCTCCTATTGCCGGCAACAGGCTGCGATTTGACATGCGATTCGACCTGTCAAATCGCATGTCAAATCGTGCTGATGTGAACGGGGGCTTAAGGGCATTTACAAAACTTAAATCAAAAAGGGGTTGGCAACCCGTATGCTCTAGAATAAAAGAACTTTATTGGTTACATGAGTACACGGGTACAGGCTATACGCTAACGCGTTTCGCCTAAGAAGCCTTCATCAAAGCATACATGTTTGATTTAAAAACTGATATTTATAACAAAGTAAGCACTCCAAATGGGGCGGGTGCATCCTGATCAGATGGGGCGGGTGCATCCTGGGCAGGGGCGGACTGACAACTCATGGGGCCCTCGGGCAATAGGAGATTATGGGGCCCCCCGGGCAATAGGAGATTATGGGGCCACACAGTATACACACACACATACAGTATCCATACACAGTATACACACACACATACAGTATCCATACACAGTATACACAGACACATACAGTATCCATACACAGTATACACACATACATACAGTATCCATACACACACACACACACACACACATACAGTATCCATACACAGTATACACACACACATACAGTATCCATACACACATACAGTATCCATACACAGTATACACACACACATACAGTATCCATACAGAGTTTACACACACAGACACACAGTATACACACACAGTATAGACACACAGTATACACATACAGACACACAATATACACACACAGTATACACAATATACACACACAGAATACACAGAATACACACACAGACACACAATACACACACACACAGTATACATACACACAGAATACACATACACACACACTGAAAAGGTACTGAAGAGGCGGGGCAGCTATAATCTTGGGATTTTTTTAAAAACAGATTTTTACATACTGTCCCTGGTTTTACTGAGGCCAGCAACCCTGATGGGACCCCCTAGTGGCATGGGACCCTGGGGCAGTGCCTAAGTGCCCGAATGGTCAGTCCGCCCCTGATCCTGGGGTAACATCTTGTTTAATTTACAAAACATAGCAGTAAAGTGATCAAGAGTAATAAAGACATAACAGAGACCAGTAACCCAAAGCATCAAATCTTAATCTGATGATATATTTAATCATTTATATATTTGTATACTTAATTAATTTAGCAGTCAGTTCAATGTGTGTCTATTCATATCTAGCCCTGCCTGATTAGCTGAGCCTGTGTGCCCAAAGTTGGGGAGGGCAATAGGGGAAGCTGCCCATAGTGGCAAAAAAAAAAAAAAGGAGGGGAAGGTACAATATAACAAAGATTTTTTTTTTTAAAAGCCCATGAGATTTGTGCCTGACACCCACAATCCAATGCAATTCCTAGCAATTATTTTATTTTATGGTAATTGCCATTGTCTTGGGTATATGCTTGCAAAAAGGATTAATAAAGATGAATAATTTAAGGAAAAACCGAGAGTAATCTCATTTTTATTTACAAGAATCCCTAGTTATGATTATCTTTATCTTTTTTATATTTTAATTAATTTAAAAAAATCCCAACAGCCATAGATAAGCCTAAATAGACCTTATGCTTGTTATCACTGGAGATAGGTGTGCAAGCTATCAGGATTTAATAGCACTCAGTGATTTTGAATCACAGCCCAGTGCTGATTGCTGATTCGCTAACTGACCTTTTTTTTTTTGTCTAAATTATTAACAATAAATGCAAGATGTATTTTTTAAAAAACATTTGAAGCTTTTAGGACAAAGGATTCGGTTGCAGCCACCTGAGGGGGGGACAGGACAAAGAGGATGAACACGTGCACGGCTCAGCAGTGCTCGGCGCCTGGCACAGAGTCGAGTCTGGGAAGTTGGTGTTAATTGCACAGGCTAAAATGTGATTAAGAGGGTAATGACTGAGAGGTAGTCAAAAAACACACTGGAAGTACATTAATATGCATGTCACTCTGCGTAGAAAATACAAGCTCTGCATTCTCCGTACATAAAACTAATACAGCCTGCGATTGCATAATGAGGTCAAACAGTTTATTAAGCTGGGGGCACAGAGGGGGCACACCGCTGTGCCAGTTTAGGGCCACAAACCCAAGAAAAAGAAAAACGCTATTATTGATGGATTTAATCCTGAATAGCCGCTAATTGCAGAATTTTCAGGAGGAGGAACAATACTGTGAAAAGATCAAGCTTTTTCCCCCAACGCAACTCGCTGTCATTACAATTTCTGATAAACACATTTCTGCTCTGGCGCTCGTGCTGGCTGCCAGCTCAATACGATGGGCACTGCCAAGCCGGAGTGGTTTTCCGGGCACTGATTTGGAATGATTGACCTGTTAGGATTGAGTGGGAATACTCACGCTGAGCTTTAAAAGGGTCAACAATGCAGGAAAAAAGGTAATAAAAAAAAAAAATACAATAAAAAATAAAATCTATATTTGGCATTTATTTAACGACACGTTGAGAGTCTTTGAGACAGAACAATTAAAACTGGGCTTTACGCGTTTAATCCGATACCGGAGGGTTACTAGGCACCCTGTTTATTGGACTGCAGAGCCTTTAGGGTCTTTCCCCCACGTTCAGCTCCAAGATGACGCCCCCTAGAGATGGAACCCCCTCACCGCACCCCCCATGTGCCAGACCAGACAAAAGGACCCGACCTTTGCAACAGTCTAAACTTCCCCTACACCTCGACCTAGGACAAGTGTGCAAAAGTCAAGCCGGAGTGGATTTTCCGGGCACTGATTTGGAATGATTGGGTGGGAATACTTACACTGAGCTTTTAAAGGGTCAACAATGCTGAAAAAGGTAATAAAAAAAATACAATAAAAAATAGAATCTACATTTGGCATTTATTCAAAGACACGTTGAGAGTCTTTGAGTCATAACAACTAAAAAACTGGGCTTTACGCGTTTAATCCGATACCGGCGGGTTACTAGGCAAGGGGTTAACCCTGTTTATTGGACTGCAGAACCTTCAGGGTCTTCCCCCACATTCGCCTCCAAGGAGACGCCCCCTAGAGTTGGAACCCCCTCACCGCACCACCCATGTGCCAGACCAGACAAAAGGACCCGACCTTTGCAACAGTCCAAACTTCCCCTACACCCCGACCTAGGACAAGTGTGCAAAAGCCAAGCCGGAGTGGAGTTTCCGGGCACTGATTTGGAATGATTGACCTGTTTTGATTGAGGGGAATACTCACACTGAGCTTTAAAGGGGTCAACAATGCAGGAAAAAGAAACCTGGGACAAGTGTGCAAAGCTCGTTAACATTTTAGTTTTGCACCAACCTGTTATGAGCCCATAGGCACACCGGTATTGATATACGTCTAGTAAGGTTCAACGGAGAGTAAGGATGGTATGGCTAGCCCAATGACCCATAGCAACCGGTTGGAACAATGGCAAGTCTAAACTGATTGGCTGCAATGGACAAGAGCAAATTGCATGTAGCTCTTTGTTTATTGACAGTCCTACATCTTAGCTAGTTATTTCAATTGACTGGAATTTAATTTGGGCAACTTCATGAGCCCCTCCAAATATAACCCCATCTTACCTAAGGATGGGGAAAGTAAGCTGGAAACAGGTACTTTTTCTAGGAAAAATGTAGCGAATTGGCAGGGTCTCCGTATTCCATGTCGTCAGCTACGATTTAACTCATGCAACCCTCCGACCCACCCAACCATCAGACGCCCCCCTGTTCTTACCAAGGGCTGGGTTCGCTGTGGATGCTGGAGATTGGTACCCTGCCGGAGAGGATGTAGTGGTGAATTGCCAGGCTCCCTGCTCACTCCCTCTTCTCTGTGCTCAGCTTCCCAGCTCACATCCTTTTATGTGGCGCTCTTCTTTGTTTTGATACAGGCTGCTACCACTGATATGGATGACGGAGGGGACGAGGATGTCTCCTCCTGCTCCTCGGTGGCATCTATAAAGGAGGAAGGATTCCCAGGCACTTGTCTCTGCAATCACCTGCACACAGCCAAAGGATGCTGGAATAGAAGAGCTGAGTACAAGCAACGGCTTGCAGCTGTTCTTCCCTCCCTGCGCTCCCGACGCTTGGTACAAGCCCTGCTGCTATATATTCTGCTGCTGGAGCCACAGCTGGCACAAGAGTCTGGGCTTGAAGAGCAATTGCAGGGCATGTAGAAAGGAAAAGGGGGGGGGATCTTAGATCACAGCAAACCCCATACCCTGCATGGGCACAGAGCCCAGACTGGAGGGGGTGACAGTGACAAGAATTTGGCTGCATTTCTTTTTCTTCATCAGAGACACACAAAGTCTGTGAAAAACACACAGAGACAACCAGAGCTTCTGTGTGTTTATGTTTCATCTCAGTATGGATCTGCATTTGTCATTCACCTAGCTCATCAAACGCCTTGATCAATAAATAATCATTGTATTATTAGGCGTCAATAATTGCATTTTAATACAGATAGTGTGATTTTATAGAACAACACAAAAAGGATAAAAACATACCAATATTTAAAGCAATAATAATATATATATATATATTTTTTTTTTTCAAAGAACAATCTATAAAAGTATACATAAACAACAACAGCCATAGTAATGGAAACATTATTAAAACTATAATAATTATTCTTCTTATTAGTATTATTATTATTATTATTATTATTATATAATTATTATTATTATATATTGTATTATTATAATATTATTTTATGTTTTTAGAGAACAACCCAATAATATATATACATACAAAACAGCAGCAGAAATATAATTATTATCATATTATTATTATTATTATTATTATTATACAATGCAAAATATATTTAATAACAGAAAAAAGAAAATTAACAATATTATATTTTTATACAGTATGTTTTATCAAAGAACAACACCTAGAATTATATATAAGCATTAAATGCCACAGTAATAGAAACAATATAATAATAATAATATTAATAATAATAATAACAATAATAATATACATTTTTTGAGAACAACCCAAAAAGTAAACAACAGTAATGCAAACATTATTAGATAATAATATTATTATTAATAATAATAATAATAATAATAATAATAATAACAATAATACCTATGACTCAGGCTCACGCCAAAACGCGTCAGCTGTTTGCTTTTTAATGCTCATATGAAGCCAATAAATTTTTGCATCAAGGACTTTTGAGGTGCCGGCTCTTCTCTCTTATTTAATTAATAATAATAATGGGCCAGATTCACGTACAAGAGCGCCGGTGTAACGTAACCCGTTTACGATACACCGCCGCAAGTTTCCAGTTTTAGTGCCCGATCCACAAGGCACTTAGCTGGAAACTTGCGGCGGTGTATCGTAAAGACGTCCGGCGCAAGGCGGGCCAATTCAAATGGGCGTGTGCCATTTAAATTAGGCGCGCTCCCGCGCCGGACCTACTGCGCATGCTCCATTTCGCAATTCCCGAATTCCCGTTGTGCTTTGCGCGCAGTGACGTTATTTTTTCGAATGGCGACGCGCGTAGCGTAATTCCGTATTCCTGGACGGCTTACGCAAACGACAATCATTTTTAAATTTCGACGCGGGAACGACGGCCATACTTTAAACAGCAATACGATTGCTGTGTAAAGTTAGGGCACCTAAAACGACGACTAACTTTGCGACGGGAAACTAGACTAGCGGCGACGTAGCAAACGCGAAAATCCGTCGTTGATCGCCGTAACTCCTAATTTGCATACCCGACGCTGGTTTACGACGCGAACTCCCCCCAGCGGCGGCCGCGGTATTGCATCCTAAGATCCGACAGTGTAAAACAATTACACCTGTCGGATCTTAGGGATATCTATGCGTAACTGATTCTATGAATCAGTCGCATAGATAGAAACAGAGATACGACGGCGTATCTCTTTTGTGAATCTGGCCCAATGTCTTTATTGAGTGACCCAATAAGTAAACAACAACAGTAATGGAAACAAGATTATTATTACTGTATATAATATTGTTTCTATTACTGTTGTTGTTTACTTATTGGGTCATTCTATAAAGACAGAGATTATTATTATTATTATTATTATTTATTATTATGTCTTCATAGAATGACCCAAAAAGTAAACAACAACAGTAATAGAAACAATATTAGATAATAATAATAATCATAATAATAATACAAATAATAATATATGTCTTTATAGAACAACCCAAAAAGTAAACAACAACCGTAATGGAAACAATATATAATAATAATAATTTCTTCTTCTCCTTCTTATTATATGTTTTTAACCACTTGCCGACCAGCCTGCAGCAACATGGCTCGGCTGGGCGAAACGACGCCAAGGACACAAATTTTGTTTGGGTACAGCATTGCACGACCGCGCAATTGTCAGTTAAAGCGACGCAGTGCCAAATTGTAAAAAGTGCTCTGGTCAGGAAGGGAGTAAAATCTTCAGGGGCTGAAGTGGTTAAAGAACTATGCATAAAAGTATAAAGAAGGCCTGAACGCATTCATAAACAACATTAACCGTATTAATAGAAGCAATAAAATATTACCATCATTTTTATTAATAATATAAGTCGTATAGAACAACCCAAAATGTATCAACAACAATAACAATATATTTTGCGATCATTTTTATCATTATAAAATACTTTATTTTCCAAAAAGTATGCCAAAAAAAACACATAATTGACAGTAACAATGTTATATTAATATATTTATTTTTCCAAGAATGACCCCTAAAATTATACATGAGCATCAATAGCTAGAGTAATAGAAACCAAATGATATTAATATAATTATATTTATTGTTGTTGTTGTTATTATTATGTGTTTTTATAGAAACCAAAGAAGTATACATAAACAATGAAAAATAATTATTATTATTATTATTATTATTATTATTATTATTATCACTATTACTGTATGTGTTTTTTCGAATAGCTGATAAAAGTAAACACCAAAAACAACATCCATTGAGGAAGGAACAATGTATTATTATTATTACTTGTTTTTATGAAATGTTACATAAAATATAATAGGAAAGGGCTATGGGTGCTATTGAAATTGTTATATTGATATTACTGTTTTTGTGTGTTGTCTTGTACTACACCAAAGCCTAGTAAATGCTTGGAATGCCTCTGCCATAAAATATCACCCATAACTCACCGATGAGATACACACAAAGGAGGTTATGTAGGGAGACCATTCTGTCTCTATCTGTCGTCAATATTTTTTGACAGAGAGATGACGATAAATGGGGCAGAGAGATGATCAATAAAATATTTTTTTTTGTTTATGAATATATTTCAGACACTTTTCTGAGGCCAGATATCTGGGCAGGCCATGAAGGAAGTGACCTTGCACTTGGCGTTGCTGCTCATAATTAGCTAGATTCAGGTAGGGGCGCGCAACTTTAAGGCGGCGTAGCGTATCGTATTTACGCTCCGCCGCCTTAAGTCAGAGAGGCAAGTGCTGTATTCACAAAGTACTTGCCTCCTAACTTACGGCGGCGTAGCGTAAATAGGGCCAGCGTAAGCGCGCCTAATTCAAATTAGGATGAGGGGGCGTGTTTTATGTTAATGCGCCATCTGTGTACATATCCAAGTGTGCATTGCGCCAAAGTACGCCGCAAGGACGTATTGGTTTTGACGTGAATGTAAATTACGTCCAGCCCTATTTACGGACGACTTACGCAAACGACGTAAAAATAAAAAATTTCAGCGCGGGAACGACGGCCATACTTAACATTAACTAGTCCAGCTATTTTATGGAATAACTTTACGCCTGAAAACACCTTACGTAAACAGCGTATCTTTACTGCGATGGGCGCACGTACGTTCGTGAATCGGCGTATCTAGTCATTTACATATTGTACGCCGAACTCAACGGAAGCGCCACCTAGCAGCCAGCCTAAATATTGCACCCTAAGATACGACGGCGCAAGCTGTCGTATCTTAGCTAGGTTTAAGTGTATCTCAGTTTGAGAATACACTTAAACTTAGGACGGCGCAGATTCCGAGTTAGGTCAGCGTATCTACTGATACGCCGGCCTAACTCTCTCTGAATCCACCTAATTGTGTGCAATAAAAAATTTCAGACCAGCACCCTACTTGTTATGCCCCGTACACACAATCAGGCTTTTGCCCGGGCAAACTCACATCGGAATTCCATCGGAGTAAAATAGAACATATTCTCTATCTAAACTCCGATGGAATTACTCCGATGGGGCTCAACACGGTCGGAATTTTACAATGGAAAAAGTCAATCTGACTTTTTCCATCGGAAATTCCGATCGTGTGTACGGCTTTAGTTGTTTGGGTCATCATTTATAGGGCCATGCCACATTAGTGATTCTGTCTGCGCCAATAACTTGCCAACGTCATGATTGCTCTATAAGACAGTGAAATAGTCACCTGTTTCCATTATTTTGCTGGCTGGATGAGCGAGGTGTTGCTCCCTCATTGGCAAGTTACATCAACTTTAAAGGTGATGGACTGGCCAAGCATGTCTTCAGACCTAAACCCATTTGAGCATCTGTGGGGCATCCTCAAACAAAAGGTCTCTAACGTCCACCAGCTCTGTGATGTCGTCATGGAGGAGTGGAAGAGGACTCCAGTGGCAACCTGTGAAGCTCTGGTGAACTCCATGCCCAAGAGGGTTAAGGCAGTGCTGGAAAATAATGGTGGCCACACAAAATATTGACACATTGGGTCCAATTTGGACATTTTCACTTAGAGGCCATCTTTATGTAGAGCAGTGCTTCTCAATTATTTTCTGTCATGCCCCCACTAGGAAGAAGAAAACATTTCGGGCCCCCCCCGTGCGACTGTAAATAGTATCTTTTGTCTATAAAATTGTTATTGCTCTATACGATTTTTAGATGAACCTCCAATTTAAGCTGACAACTGCGCGTTGGTTTTTGATCACCTCTGCGTTTTATTTTTTTCCTTTTTTTTTCAACAAAAGATCAATTTTGACATTTTTTTTTAAACGTTTTTTTTTTATAAACTGGCCCTTCTCATTGGAGTACAGGTGAAGTGGGGGAGGGATGACACCTGTCAGCCTGCTGGATAAGGTGGAGGGGACGGGCAGCCTTACCTTTAGGCAGTCTGTCAGTACCGTCCTGGTCCCGCCGTTAGAATTTGAACTGCATGCCTTACGCATGCACGCAACGGCGCCGCGCTACCACTTGACCACCTGACCTGAGACGCGGAGGAGGGAGGAAGGGAGGGCGTGCGTGCCAAGGGGACCAGACAGTGTCAGACACTTCGGGCGCGTCGGCGCCACCCCCCCTCTGCAGCGCCGGGGTGCCGTGCAGATCAGCATCCCCAGCATCCCCGCACACATCATTGCAAAGGCCGGCCCTGGTCGCTATGGCGGTAGTTCCGCCACTGGCTGGAAACGGGGGATAATTGCCAGGTCACACGAGCCCCCCTTTACGGAGCCTCGCGGCCCCCCAGGGGGGCGCGCCCCACTATTTGAGAAGCACTGATGTAGAGCAACAATTCTTTTTTTCAGATCCTCAGAGTTTTTTGCCATGAGGTGCCATGTTGAACTTCCAGTGACCAGTATGAGAGAGTGAGAGCGATAACACCAAATTTAACACACCTGCTCCCCATTCACACCTGAGACCTTGTAACACGAACGAGTCACATGACACCGGGGAGGGAAATGGCTAATTGGGCTTAATTTGAACATTCTCACTTAGAGGTGTACTCACTTTTGTTGCTAGCGATTTAGACATGACTGAATACAGACATGCTCCTCGGGAGTCGCACTGAGAAACTCATCATACGATCCGGAGGGACGACGGCCACACACAGCTGTGACATAAGCTCCCTCTGCCCTCGTTCTCCTGGTCTTTCCTACAAGTGAGTATAAAAGAGAAGTGTAGCAATATGGTTACATTTAGGTACAACATTTAGCAACATATTGCTACAGAGGTGCCTCCTCGCAATGCTATAATCTTTTTATATGGACTATAAACTGAAGGACCTATGAATTAAGGGTTGTGGACATGGGCATCCGCAGAATTTTTTTCAGAGGGGGGGGCGCTTGGGCAGCGGCATTTTACCGTTTCTTTGACCGCTAGCGGGGGTTAAAAGTGCCCCCCACGTTAAAATGTAAAAACACCCCACTGTGTCCCCTGCATCTTTCAATATCTCTTTGTCACTACTGTGTACCCCCTCGTCACAACTGCACCTCTGGACCCCTTTACATTACACAGCACCTCTTTCCCTTGACTGAAACACTACAGTTTTTTTATTGCAGGTCTAAAAGAGGAATGAGGGACAAATGTATTTGATTTCAGAAGAGGGACAGGCACTCTTAATAAGGGACAACTAGAGGGGAGGGGAGCGCTGCAGTCACCGCTTAAATCGTCCCCAGGGCCAGTTCAGCCCTGCGCCTGGCTCTCCCTGGCAATTTCAGGGGGGGGCAAATGACCCCCCTTGCCCTATGGAGCAGACGCCCATGGTTGTGGAATGAATCATTTGAGTTTCCATTATTTCTTATGGGGAGATTAGCTTTGATATATAAGTGCTTTGGATTACAAGCATGTTTTTGGAACGAATGATGCTCGCAATCCAAGGTTTTACTGTATAACATGTCCCCAGGTCAGGGGGCAAACTATAGATGAAAGGGAAGCCAGGTTAGACATGAACGTCTCACTGTGCGTCTCTTTATTCATTGACATGTGTGTACTGGAAGCTTCAGGGAGAAGATACTGGAGTAATAGTCACTCACCATTAAAAATATGTTCATAAATTATGAGATAAACCACGAAGGTTCCATTCACTGTATCTCTCCAGGTTTAGTTTCCATCTACAATTTTAACATGCTGGCTATTTACCTCCTGAGTAATTAAAAAAAATCCCCTTGGTTACTATGATGACAAATAATGGAGCTGCTAGTGGCAGTGATCCAAACGTGACTCCAGTGAGTGCAAAAATGGAGTTTGAATCAGCCAAAAGACAACTTTAGGGACCAATCTTTTACGTTTCATTAGGTTTATGTTACGTTCACAAATGATTGCAAGATGGAAACACTATTGGCTGGATCGGCTTCTTCATTGACTCTTCAACAACGACTGTCAGATGCTTTCTTGTTCACCCAATGCCCCGTATACACGATCGGAAAGTCCGACAAGAAAAGTCCGATGTGAGCTTTTGATCGGAAATTCCGACCGTGTGTAGGCTCCATCGGAATTTTCCTCAAAAATTTGAGCGCTGGTTCTCAAATTTTCAGACGGAAAATATTTCCAATCGGAAATTCCGTTCGTCTGTAGCAATTCCGACGCGCAAAATTCAGACGCATGCTAGGAAACAATTCGGCGCATGCTCGGAAGCAATGAACTTCATTTTCTCGGCTCATCGTAGTGTTGTACGTCACCGCGTTCTTGGCGGTCGAAAGTTCAGAGAACTTTTGTGTGACCGTGTGTATGCAAGCCAAGCTTGAGCGGAATTCCGTCGGAAAAACCAGCCAAGGTTTTTCTGACGGAAAATCCGATCGTGTGTACGCGGCATTAGTGCATGAATGGGGGGACAGTCACATGGCTGGTAGGTATCTTGGGCCAGATTCACAAAAGAGATACGACGGCGTATCTCCTGATACGCCGTCGTATCTCTGTGATCCGCCCGTCGTAACTATGCGGCTGATTCATAGAATCAGTGACGCATAGATAGCCCTAAGATCCGACAGGTGTAATTGACTTACACCGTCGGATCTTAGGATGCAATTCTAGGCCGGCCCCTAGGTGGCGAGGCCATTGCAGTCGGAGTAGAATATGCAAATGACTAGTTACGGCGATTCACGAACGTCCGCGATGCCCGTCGATCTAAATTTACGTTGTTTCCGTAGCGATACGTGTCGTAAAGTTAGGGCTGCCTCCTAGGTGGTCTAAGCAATGTTAAGTATGGTCGTCGTTCCCGCGTCGAATTTTAAAAAATCACGTCGTTTGCGTAAGTCGTCCGTGAAAGGCGCTGGACGCCATTTACGTTAATGTCAAACCAATGACGTCCTTGCGACGTCATTTAGCGCAATGCACGTCGGGTAATTTTCCTGATGGAGCATGCGAGCGGATTTACGTTACACCGCCGCAAGTTTACAGGTAAGAGCTTTGTGAATCAGGCACTTACGCTGTAAACTTGCGACGGTGTAACGTAAATCAGATACGTTACGCTGCCGCGGAGCAACGTAAATGTACCTGAATCTGGCCCCTTGTACTCGGGTACTGCTATAACCTTTACAGTGGTCTAACAGCAAAATATATACATTAAACGCAAAATGACTCTGAAAATACATCAGTTCTTGTAGATATGGACAAAAGTGGCTTAGAAATGTCGCCTCTCCCTTAAAACTAATTGGTACCTGTGCCGGAGGGATTCAGCTGCTCTTTGTATAAATATGTTTGACCTTTAGAAAAGTGGATTTGCGCTGAAATTCACAGACACACACAGATAAACAAATGTTACATACTGTAAGTAGAGCATCACATTTCTCACAGTTTTCACAGATCAGACAATTTGGTACAGTTGGCATTTGCAGATCTTTCAAATAAAGTGTAGCACCCTCTAAAGTTTAGGCAGGGCCGCCATCAGGAATTATGGGGCCCCTTACACAGCTTCAGGCATGGGCCCCCTGGAGCAGAGAACCGGGGGGGGGGGGGGGGGGTACTGCCACCTCAGATTGAGAAGCGGGGGGGCTGCCGCAAATTGAGAAGCGGGGGGGTGCCGCCGCCAATTAAGAAACTTGAGAAGCGCGGGGTGCCCTGGGGACCTCTGGGCCCCTTACAAAAAAAATAAAATAAAAAAATATATATAAAAAAATGGGGGTTGCCATCCGGGGGCCTTGAGGACCTCTGGGTCCTTTAATAAAAAAAAATATATTAAAAAAAATCATTTTTTTTTTTATTAAAACAAGGGGGGGTCGCCACCCGGGGCCCTGGGGACCTCTGGGCCCTTTAATAAAAACAAAAAAATATACATAAAACAACATTATAAAAAAAGGGGGTTGGCATCCGGGGCTCCTTACAAAAAAAAGGGGGTTGCCATCCGGGCCTCTTACCGGGCCCGCTGATGGCGGCCTTGAGTTTAGGTGCTAGAAGTGAGGCAAATTTAGTTTTTTGGCTCTGCTGTTAGAAGTGGAGACATACAGTAATTGGGGCAGATCCACAAAGATCTGCCCCGGCCCATCGTATCTGAGATACGCTACGCCGCCGTACCTTACCTGGCTTTGGTTCGAATCCATAAAGATTTTGTGCCGTAAGTTACGGCGGCGTAGTGTATCTTAAGCGGCGTAATGGCGGGGAATTCAAGTTGGGCGGGTAGGGGGCGTGTTTCATTTAAATGAAGCGCGTCAACCGCGCCGAACGAACTGCGCATGCGCCGTCCCTAAATTTCCCGCCGTGCATTGCGCTAAGTGACGTCGCAAGGACGTCATTGGTTTTGACCTGGACGTACATTACGCCCATCCCGATTCACGAACGACTTACGCAAAAAAAAAAAAAAATTCAAATGAAACGTGGGAACGACGGCCATGGCAAGTCTAACTATACGCCGCAAAACAGCAGCTTTACCTATACGCCGGAAAAAGCCGACTAGAGACGACGTAAGAGAATGCGACGGCCGCGCGTACGTTCGGGGATCGTCGGAAATAGCTAATTTGCATACTCAACGTGGAAAACGACGAGAACTCCACCCAGCGGACGCCGAAGTATTGCATCTTAGATCCGAAGGCGTACGAAGCCGTACGCCTGTCGGATCTAACCCAGATGCCGTCGTATCTTGGTTTGAGGATTCAAAACAACGATATAAACGCAGGAAATTTGAAAATACGCCGGCGTATCAGTAGATAGGCCGGCGTACTCTCTCTGTGGATCTTCCCCATTGTATTTTGCCTACTCTGCAGTTGCAGGCTTGCAGGCTTGCTTGTGTCAAGTTCTCACTTACCTGACTGACGAGCCAGAGGAATGCCTCCCTTACGTATACGATTCGCGACCCCAGGTAGAGAAGACCGGTGGCGCGGGAGTGCAGAATGATCCGAGTGCCTGGCGGGTCAGCTGTTGGACGGGCTGCTCCGAGGTCCCTGGTGCTGTAGAGGTGACCACCAACTGGAGAGAAGAACCAAACAGCAGACAGACTGGTGGCTGGAACGACCAATATCCACACTTACTCCCGATGTCGGGTCTAGCAATCAGTACACAAATTCAGAGGGCTGCGGATTCAAGTGGAAGTAGGTAGGCTGGTTAAGGAGATGCTGGAACAGGAGCTATAGACAAACAGTTCAGGTCACAGGCCGGTTCAACAACTGGTGGGCAGCGTAGTATCCAAAGCAGCAGGCAGGTTCAAGGTCAGAGGCGAGCCGAGGTCAGGTGCGGGCAGAAAGCAGGAGAAGTCTGAAGATCAAGTCGAGTTGTTCAGGAGATCAACCACAGAAGCAGGTGAGCAGGGGCAGCTGCAGATCAGACAGCACTGATCCTGTGTGCACCCCTCGTTTAAATAGGGCGTTTGTCGCGGAGTGCCGCGCATGCATGCACGCACGCGTGAACTCATGCGCATCGGCAGGAGCACATGGCATGCACCCCAGGAGAATAACAATGACAATTGAATATGGCGAGTAACTGATCCAATAGAACTAAACACATAAGTGTGTGTAGTACCACTTTAAGAGAAGTACTGAGGCAAGGTGCTGTGATGTTTTCAGGAGGATATGATCTGCCTGCATTACATAAAGAAGCACAGAGACCCAGCGATGACATCATTGGGCCTAAAATAAGGTATGTAATAAAAACAGAAATGTCATTAGCCCATTGATGAGGGGGAAAGGAGTAAACTAAACTTCAGCTTCAATTTTGTAGTTTAATAGCCAGACTCAGGTACATTTACGCCGGCGTATCAGTAGATACGCCGTCGTTACTCTGAATCTACGCCGGCGTTAATTTAAGCGTTTTTCTGGAAACCAGATACGCTTAAATTAGGCTAAGATACGAGCGGCGTAGGAGTCTCCTACGCCGCTCGTATCTTAGGGTGCAATTTTCCCGCTGGCCGCTAGGTGGCGCTTCCGTTGAGTTTGGCGTAGAAAATGTAAATGACTAGATACGCCGATTCACGAACGTACGTGCGCCCGGCGCATTTTTTTTACGTTGCGTATGGCTTTTTCCGGCGTAAAGTTATTCCAACAAATAGCTGGCCTAGCCAATGTTAAGTATGGCCGTCGTTCCCGCGTCAAAATTTGAAAATTTTTACGTCGTTTGCGTAAGTCGTCCGTGAATGGGGCTGGACGTTCACGTCGAAACCAATACGTCCTTGCGGCGTACTTTGGAGCAATGCACACTGGGATATGTACATGGACGGCGCATGCGCCGTTCGTAAAAAACTTCAATCACGTCGGGTCACCAAATATTAACATAAAACACGCCCCCATCCTCATTTCAAATAAGGCGCGCTTACGCCGGCCCCATTTACGCTACGCCGCCGTAAGTTAGGAGGCAAGGGCCAGATTCACAAAAGAGATACGACGGCGTATCTGCTGATACGCCGTCGTATCTCTGTTTCTATCTATGCGACTGAATCATAGAATCAGTTACGCATAGATAGCCCTAAGATCCGACAGGTGTAATTGTTTTACACTGTCGGATCTTAGGATGCAGTACCGCGGCCGCCGCTGGGGGGAGTTTGCGTCGTAAACCAGCGCCGGGTATGCAAATTAGGAGTTACGGCGATTCACAACGGATTTTCGCGTTCGCTACGTCGCCGCTAGTCTAGTTTCCCGTCGCAAAGTTAGTCGTTATTTGACCTGCCTTAACTTTACACAGCAATTGTATTGCTGTATAAAGTATGGCTGTCGTTCCCGGGTCGAAATTTAAAAAATAACGTCGTTTGCGTAAGCCGTCCGGGAATACGGAATTACGCTACGTGCGTCGCCGTTCGAAAAAATTACGTCACGGCGCACAAAGCACGGCGGGAATTTCGAAACAGAGCATGCGCAGTAGGTCCGGCGCGGGAGCGCGCCTAATTTAAATGGCACACGCCCATTTAAATTATGCGGGCTTACGCTGGAGGCCGCCGGCGTAGGTTTTCATTGCAAGTGCTCTGTGAATCAGGCACTTTGCGATGAAAACTTGCGGCGGTGTAACGTATCTACGATACGTTACGCCGCCGCTAGTCTACGTGAATCTGGCCCCAAGTGCTTTGTGAATACAGTACTTGCCTCTCTGACTTAAGGCGGCGTAGTGTAAATACCATACGCTACGCCGCCTTAAAGATATGCGCCCCTACCTGAATCTAGCTATTAATGTATGCAAAAAAAAAAGACTATAATGTTTTTGCTAGACCTTTAAATGAAGTAATAAAAAAAGGTTTTCTATCTATTCTGTAGTATGACCTTTTCCTCTAATTCCCTGCTCCCCCTCCCTCTCCTCCTGGATCTGTCCATCATCTCAGTCGAGGTCTATGAACCGCACCAGGCTTCAAGCGCAAGTTGATCCCTCCAATAAACCTCCGAAGGGGCAACAGCTTTACGTTCGACTTTTCTAAGCTGGCAGATGTGAACCGCAGCCGTCTGTGCCTGGCTCTGAAATGACATCTCACAGGCAGCATCATCCCCCCCTTCCCGGTCAAGGGCTGTTTGGTAATTCTAGTGACCCTGCGGTATTGTCGCCTCTGAGGTTCCGTCACGTTTGTCACTATCGCCAGGATTAACGTAAAGCCAAGTCTTTATTGTTGTTGTTCTATCTGCTGCGTAGCTTTAACTTTACTGACAGATTTGTCTTAGTTACTCTTTTGAACTTTTTGGGGTATGTGCACAAAGGACAGGTGACAGGTAGGTTCACCATTGGGCACAGTCAGGGCTGCTGATAGAAATTGCGGGGCCCCGTACAGACTACTTGACAGGTCCCCCCAAAGTCTACTGTCTACTGTCTCTTTCCCAGCAGATAAAAGCTGGAAGCAGGGAGAGGGGGAGAGACCAACTTTCAGCTGCTGGAGGAAGAGTTCTGCAATTGTCGCCCATCACCAGGGATGGACTGGCCATTGGGACTACAGGGAGTTTCCCGGTGGGCCTCCCCCCTCCACTCCTCTGTCTCTCTCTTCCCGCAGCGCTTACCTGGGGGGAACAGAGAAGCATGGGGGAGGGGACAGACAGCTGACTCAACAGCTATGGCCTGGGAGTTTCTCACTTCTGCCTAATCTTGTCCCATAAGGGGGGGCACTGAACTGATTCTTTGCCCCGGGTAAAATAATGTCTAGCTTCCCCACTGGTACTGCCTATAAGAGTACCAGTATCTAATAAGGTAGAACGGCTAGTGGCAAGTGAAGGGGGTTTGGGTGGCCGGGGGGGGGGGGGTGGGGGAGTTGTCCGGCCGCCATGGGAGAGACCTGTCAAAGTGGGCCAGTCTGGATGAAGTCCAGGGCCAAATTTTTGTCCCAGTCCAGCCCTGACTTGCGTCCTAAGTTACGGCGGCGTAGCGTAAATGGGCCGGCGTAAGTGCACGTAATTCAAAGTAGGCTGGTAGGGGGCGTGTTGTATTTAAATGAGGCTTGACCCCATGTAGATGCATGGCCGAACGAACGGCGCATGTGCGCGCATGCTCAGTATCACATCGTATTTACGCCCAAAGATACGTCGGCTCAATGCCTGCGACGTGAACGTAACTTACGCACAGCCCTATTCGCGTATGACTTACGCAAACAACGTAAAAAGATACGCTTTTTCCCGACGTCCATACTTTGCATGGGCTGCGCCACCTAGAGACATGCTTTATCTTGTTGCGACGGGCGTACGTACGTTCGTGAATCGGCGTATCTTGCTCATTTACATATTCGACGCGGAAATCAAGGAAGCGCCACCTAGCGGCCAGCGTAATTATTGCAACCCAAGATACGACGGCGTAGGAGACTTACGCCACTCGTATCTTGGCCAAATCTATGCGTAACTGATTCTATGAATCAGGCGCATAGATACGACGTCGGCCATTCGGACTTACGACGGCGTATCTGGAGATACGCCGTCGTAAGTCTTTGTGAATCTGGGCCTACGAGGGAAGTTTCAAAAAAGAAATGTAATTTTAAATAATGAACTGTGAATCATAATACGGGTCAGTGCCTAGCAATGCAACCTAATCAGTGCCCATCTGCAGCCTCACCATTGACATGAATGCAGACTCACCATTGACATGAATGCAGACTCACCATTGCCATCAGTGTAGCCTGATCGATGCCCATCTGCAGCCTCGGAGGGGACAGGGAGGGGGTGGGACGAGCACCAACAGATTACATACAGGAGAGTCTCCTGCTTACTCAGTGGCCTCTTTAATACAAAGTCCCGCCTCCTATGATAGACACAACAGTTGTCCAATGCCAGCCCAGGAGACGGGACTTCCTTCTCTTGTATGTAATATAGCTATACCGCCACCGCGCCTCCCGCCCCAGTGTGAAAGGGGCCTAACAGCTGCTGGAAATGTTCCATGGAGCGAGACATCCTTCTAGAGGGGCTGGCACGTGGCACTCACTTTAGGAGGAGATACAATGAAAGGATGAACAGTAGACGCTTGAGCATTGCTATTTTTTTTACATGTGATTTAACCACTTCCATACCGGGCTTTTATACACACCTCCATACCAGGCCTATTCTGGCTCTTCTCTCCTACATGTACAAATCATCATTTTTTTGCTAGAACATTACGCAGTACCCCCAAACATTATAAATGTTTTTTTTAGCAGACACCCTAGGGAATAAAACGACGGTCATTGCAACATTTTATCTTGTACGGTATTTGCGCAATCATTTTTCAAACGCCTTTTTTGGCGGAAAAAATTGTTAACATGAATTAAAAAAATAACAAAACAGTAAAGTTAGCCCAATTTTTTTGTAAAATATGAAAGATTAGGTTACACCGAGTAAATAGATACCTAACATGTCACACTTTAAAATTGCGCACACTCATGGAATGGCGCCAAACTTCGGTACTTAAAAATCTCCATAGGCAAGGCTTTGAAATTTTTTACAGGTTACCAGTTTAGATTTACGGAGGAGATCTAGTGCTAGAATTGTTGCTGGCGCTCCAACGCACGCGGCGATACCTCACATATGTGGTTTAAACTGCGTTTACATATGTCGGCGGGACTAGCGTGTGCGTTCGCTTCTGCGCGCGAGCTACCGGGGACAGGGGCGTTTTCATTTTTTTTTATTATTATTATTTATTTATTTTACATATTTATTTATTTTTTTACACTTTTTTTATTTTTTTATTACTTTTATTCCTATTACAAGGAATGTAAGCATCCCTTGTAATAGGAAATGTGTGTGACAGGTCCTCTTTATGGAGAGATGCGGGGTCAATAAGACCCCACATCTCTCCTTCAGGCTGGAAACCATGAGATCGGTGAAAAAAATTCACTGATCTCATGAATAATGTGGCTTACAGCCGCAATCGCGGCTTTGTTTACTTACGGGACCCAGGCGTGACGTCATCACATCGCGCCCGGGTCCTCCGACGGTCATAGAGATGACTGGTGACCATCTGGTCACCAGTCATCTCTATACTTCCTGCCAGCGCCGGACGATTCTTTCTCCGGGCCCCCGATGGCACGGGAGAGCCCGGAGAAGCACCGGATGGCGGCGGGAGGGGGGATGTTCACTCCTGCCGCCTGTAAGAACGATCTAGCGGCGGAATCGCCGCTATGATCATTCTTATGTTGTGCAGAATCGCCGGCACAAGAGAAGGATATCTGGATGATGCCTCTCGCTGCAGGCATCATTCAGATATCCCCCTTCAAAGTCCAGGACGTCATATGACGTCCACTCTGGATGGTAGAGACACTTTGTGGACGTCATATGACGGTGGCTGGTATGGAAGTGGTTAATAGTAATATTTTATTAATAATCTTTTCTTTCCTTTATGAAATATATTATTTTTTTTATATATACAGAGCTTTTTTTCTCAGAAAATAGGTGCAGGAACTCAACCACGACCCCGTTCAGATTTCAAAAACAGTAGAAGGGTCTTAAAGGGGCATTAAATACCAGGATTGCATTACATACAGAATGCAGAGTTCAGGGGGGTTACACACAGAGTGCAGAGCTGTCACTTGTAAACACAGAAACCAGACTTCTGTGTTTACAAGTGATTGTGGTGAGCAGGCACCAAAGGGTCTGAGCCAGAGGTGGTGGAACTGAGTTCCCCCAAGTTCCCCCCTGAAAAAAAGCCCTGCATATATATATATATATATATATATATATATATATATATATATATATATATATAAATAATATATTTCTTTATTTTTTTCTTGAACTAGATGGACCTGTGTCTTTTTTTCAACCTAACTATGTAACTGTACTGCAGTTTTGATCCAACCACTTTCTGTTTTTTTGTTGTTGTTGTTCTTTTATACACTGGAGTCAGTCAATAAAAAATGAGTCTATTTATTTTAACTTTGTATTGTCAGTTTTGGATGGTATGACCTTTTATAATATCAGAAAAATTAAAAAGCATTTCCAAGCATTTCAGAACCCGCGACTGACAATGAGACACGCGCTGCATTGAAGGAGAAAGCCTTTTGATGGAAAGGTTACTACATTTGATCAGTTACAAACTAGCATGTTAATGATATTTAATGATGTAGCTATCAATCCTAATTATGCACTGTACATCGTTATGACAGCAAGAGAGACAGCCTTCTAATCTTCTGTAGATATTTTACCTGCCAAAAAAAAAATGATTCTTTAGCTCAAACTATTCCTGTACTGTTATAATGTGAGTATTGGGTGGTGTGGGAGAGGGGCTGATGAAGTGGCAGTTGTAACAAGACTACAAGTCCAAGGGGTCCAGGGTAGATCACAGACCCCTGCAGCTTTTGTTTCATCCTGCCCTGATCTTATAGGAACTATGTATAAAACGTCTGTTGTGTAGAATTGACAAACATCTTCACAATTAGAAAAATAAAATCACTGGCCCAGATTCAAGAAGCAATTGCGCCTGTGTAACCATAGGTTACACAGCGCAATTGCTTACTTGCTCCGGCGTTACGAATGCTCCTGATTCAGGAACATCGTAACGCCGACTGCAGCCTAAAATCTGCGTGGCATAAGGCTCTTATGCCACGCAGATCTTAGGCTGCATTCTTGCGATGACCGCTAGGGGGCGCTCCCATTGTGCTCAGTGTATAGTATGCAAATTGCATACTAACACCGATTCACAATGTTGCGCGAGCCCTGCGTACGCAAGTTACGTCGTTTCCGTACGGCGTGTTTAGCGTAAGGCTGCCCCTTCTAATAGCAGGGGCAGCCAATGCTAAAGTATACCCGTCGTTCCCGCGTCGCGACGTTCGAATTTTACGTAATTTGCGTAAGTGATTCGTGAATGGCGCTGGACGCCATTCACGTTCACTTTGAAGCAAACGACGTCCTTGCGACGTCATTTACCGCAATGCACGTCGGGAAAGTTTCCCGACGGAGCATGCGCTCGGCGCGGGAGCGCGCCTAATTTAAATGATTCCCGCCCCCTACGGGATCATTTACATTAGGCGCCCTTACGCAGGGCAAGTTTACACAGCGCACACGCAATTTACGGAGCTACTGCTCCGTGAATCGCGGGCAGCGCAGTAAATTTGCGGGGGCGCAGGGCCTGCGCCTCCGTAACTAAGGGGCAAATCTACCTGAATCCGGGCCACTGTATTTTCTCTAATATATGTTGATTCAATATTGTAGTGCCACCTAGTGGCCATAATGTTTTTTTTTTTGTTGTTTTTTTTTCTTGATTGAGGTCGTAATAAAAAAAAGTGCATTGTGGCCACTAGGTGGCGCTGACAATATAGAAACTACATACATTATATTGTTAAAAGTATTGAGACCAGGGGTCAAGTCCTGGGAAAAAAAAAGTGTGGGAACTCCCACCAAAGATCCACTTCCCCACCCCCAAAAAAAAATGATACGCTCATATGCATAATTACTAAACCGCAAGTTCTTTCTAAATCCTGCGATAACTTGCGGCAGACCTCCGCAATGTCTCCTGGGAACAATGACAAAAGCTCCCAGGAGACATTGCGGCATCGAGGAAGTGACTGAACACTACCGGATGAATCCATATACAGGAAGCGGCCAGTAACATAAAGGATTACTAAGGTTCGCCTGCCCCTGACAGTGACTCGAGCTGGGCATCGCCGCTTAGTGAAGGATCGGCTCGGGCGGCTCGGCTGCTCTAGTCCTGCAAAGAGAACTGAGTTCCTGCTGTGAAAAAAGTGCAGGAACTCCGTTCCCACGCGTTCCCGCAGGACTTGAGCCCTGATTGAGACGCCTGCCTTTACATTCACATGAATTTTAATGCCATCCCAGTCTTAGTCCGTAGGGTTCAATGTTTATTTGGCCCACCCTTTGCAGCTATAACAGCTTCAACTCTTCTGGGAAGGCCGTCCACAAGGTTTGTGCAAAAGTTTTATCTCCTACAAACTATGGGCTATATTTATGGAATTTTTTATTTATATATATATATATATTGTAACGGAATGGCCCGTGATACCCAGAGACTTTTGAAGGATGGGGGGTACTCCTGTACCAGCTTCACTAATAACTCTTGGGTCATCCTATGTCCAATAGGGGCATAGGATGACTGAGAAATGATATCATGAATTACATGAGATGGGACAATAATGATAATTCATGTATTGCAGGATATCTTGAAATATAACAAGTTGTTAATTCTGACCCCAACAGGTCAATAGGAGTGTGACTCATTCACTGTGGTACATAGACTGTTGAGGTGCTAATTTACTGGCTCTGGAGAGTGTGAGAGAGCGTGGCACAGACACTCATCACCCCTAATGATTAGGGTGAGCCCAGGCACACCTGGACCGTGCGCACACCTATTAGGATTGCCACCAGTCTGGGATTTACCCGGACATTCTGGGGCAGATCCACAAAGAGAGTACGCCGGAGTATCTACTGATACGCCGGCGTACTTTCAAATTTCCCGCGTCGTATCTTTAGTTTGAATCCTCAAACCAAGATACAACGGCATCTGGGTTAGATCCGACAGTCGTACGGCTTTGTACGCCTTCGGATCTAAGATGCAATACTTCGGCGTCCGCTGGGTGGAGTTTGCGTCGTTTTCCGCGTCGACTATGCAAATTTGCTATTTCCGACGATCCACGAAGGTACGCGCGGCCATCGCATTCTCTTACGTCGTCTCTAGTCGGCTTTTTCCGGCGTATAGTTAAAGCTGCTGTTTTGCGGCGTATAGTTAGACTTGCCATGTTAAAGTATGGCCGTCGTTCCCGCGTTTCATTTGAATTTTTTATTTTTTTGCGTAAGTCGTCCGTGAATCAGGATTGAACGTAATTCACGTCTATGTTAAAAAAAATGACGTCCTTGCGACGTCATTTAGCGCAATGCACGGCGGGAAATTTAGGGACGGCGCATGCGCAGTTCATTCGGCGCGGGGACGCGCTTCATTTGAATGAAACACGCCCCCTAATCGCCGATTTGAATTAAGCGATGTTACGCCGCCAGAGATAGACTATGCCGCCGTAACTTACGGCGCGAAATCTTTAAGGATTCAAACTAAAGCCAGGTAAGGTACGGCGGCGTACCGTATCTCTGATACGCTGCGCGGGTGCAGATCTCTGTGGATCTGCCCCTCTGTGTTTTGAATCATGTGTCCGGGTTTCAGGTGGACAAATTATTCAGACCAGGCTGTTGCCATCTGGGTGCTGCGGCAGGTTCGGCATCACTGAGGGGTGGGGGGGGGGGGGGGGTTCAAAGGGCGATGATGTCAGCAAGAGCAATTTGGCAACATCAACGTATTGCTGAGGAACGCTATGCGCACCGCATTACTGTTCTCCTTGGGGCACCCAAAGAAGACCTCCCAGGCCGCTAAAGTGTACGAGTTTGACTTAAAGAAAAGGTGGCAATCTAAACACCTATGCACTTGGTGGTTGTGGTACTTGGTTACTTAAAGCCACAGTCCGGGTGTCTGAAACCTGGACGCATGATTCAAAACCCAGACTGTCCGGGTGAATCCCGGACGGGTGGCAACCCTAGCTCTATGTGACTTGCTGCAGCTCCTAATGCACATTGTCAGAAGCTCACAGTGTGCAGTGAAATCAGCGTAAGCCATTTCTGTAGAGGAGAGGAGCCGGTACAACTGCGCAAGCCTGAAGGGAAGGCCGGAATTCAGCTTTAACTTTCCCCAGCGGGTTTGAAAAAAATTAAAAGATTAACATTTGCTTTCACGATGACCTGAAATGTCCCGGCGACTCCCCCTCCGGGGATTACCCAATAAATCTGCCTTCGTCCTCTCCCCCCGCCACTCCTGCCTGCTTATCTGCTTTAAATTGCTGTACAATATCTTAAAGAGCTGTCTACAGCCGCCGCTGACACAAACAAATTATTATGTGGCGTGCGTCTGCCTGTGACTTCGCGTTTTCCCTGCGAGCCATGAAATAAAGTGATACTAAATGGATGAGGAGCGGCGCGTATTGAAGAGCGCCGTCTCCTAATGAGACTCCGAGTCCTGTCATCATTTCCGGGACTGTCAGTGTGACGGAATCAGACGGGCGATCGGAAGATCTGCAACCAACCTTATTTATTCAGCTGCACTTTAGCACCTTTAATTACCCACTTGAAGACCAGGGCCCAGATTCTGAAAGGGCTTACGACGGCGCAACGCAATGTGCGCCGTCGTAAGTCCTAATCCTGGCCGTCGTATCTATGCGACTGATTCATAGAATCAGTTACGCATAGATAACCATTAGATCCGATCCGATACGCTGTCGGATCTTAAATGCATTTTTTTTTTGCGCCGCTAGGTGTCGCCGACATCGTTTTCCTGATCGAGTATGCAAATTAGCAAAATACGCGAATTCCCGAACGTACGCCCGACCGACGCAGTGAAGTTATGACGTTTACGGAAGATTTGCGACGCGTAAAGTTGCCCCTGCTATATGAGGCGCAGCCAATGTTAAGTATGGCCGTCGCTCCCGCGTCGAAATTAAAAAATTTACGCCGTTTGCGTAAGTCGTCCGTGAATAGGGCTGGACGCCATTTACGTTAACGTCGAAACCGATTACGTCCCTGCGACGTCATTTAGCGCAATGCAAGCCGGGAAATTTTAGGGACGGCGCATGCGCAGTACGTTAGGCGCGGGAACGTGCCTAATTTAAATGATCCACGCCCCCTACCCGGATCATTTGAATTAGGCGGGCTTGCGCTGGAGGATTTACGTTACGCCGCCGCAATTTTACAGGCAAATGCTTTGTGAATCAAGCACTTGCCCGTAAAACTTGCGGCGGCGTAACGTAAATGAGATACGTTACGCCGCCGCATAGATGCGGTGATCTACAAGAATCTGCGCCCAGGCCTTTTCTGACATTTATTGCTTACAAGTTAACCACATGCCGACCGCTGCACACCGATATACGTCGGCAGAATGGCAGCGGTAGGCAATCGGGCGTACAGGTATCCCCCCTTTAAGAAGTTATGCAGCGGGCATGTGCCCCGCCGCACTCTCCGTGACCGTGCCCGTGGGTCCCGCAAACTCGATGTGAGACGGAGAGGCAAAACGGAGGGATGCCTGTGTAAACAAGGCATTTCCCTGTTCTGCCTTGTGACAGGACACTAATCCACTGCTCCCTGTCATCGGGAGCAGCGATCAGTGTCGTGTCACTTGTAGCCCATCCCCCACATAGTTAGAATCACTCCCTAGGACACACTTCAGGGCCGTCTTTAAAGCAGAGCAAAAGGGACAGCTGCCCTGGCCCTGTCATTGTTATGGGGCCCAAAGCAGCGCCTCATACTTGCCAATTATCCCAATTTAAATTCTCTTGCCCCTTGAAGTTTTATGCCGCGTACACACCATCACTTTATGTATTTTTAAAAACGTCAATTAAAATGACCGTGTGTAGGCTAAAACGACGTTTAAAACAGCGTTTTTAAACCCGCTCATGCTCAGAAGCAAGTTAGGACGCGAGTTTGAATGGAACAGAGTGCCGTCGTACGTGCTGAACGTAACCGCGCTTTGCTACAGCTTTTGGAAAAAACGATGGTGTGTATGCTACATCGTTTTTGAAAATGAAGTTTGAAAAACTTCGTTTTTTTTTCATCACATAAAACATCGTTTTTTTCTATCACAAAAAAACGACCGTCTGTACGCGGCATTAGTCCTGTGCTGTGTCCCAATATCTCAATGTGAAGTGCTGATACTAATGCTGCCCAGCTCTGCCCTATTGTTGTGTACAGATGACTCACCTGTAGACCCTGGGCCAGATTCATCATGAGATACGCCGTCATATCTCTGAGATCCGACGGTCGGATCTATGCCACTGATTCATAAGAATCCGTTACGCATAGATCTCCCTTAGATCCGACTGGTGTAAGTGACTTACACCGTCGGATCTTAGGCTGCAATATCCCGCCGGCCGCTAGGTGTCGCTTCGGTTTTTTACGAGAGGAATATGCAAATTCCGATTTCCGCCGATTCAGAAACGAACGCCCGCCCGTCGCTTTTTTTTTACGTCGTTTGCGTTTGGCTTTTTCCGGCGGATAGGTACCCCTGCTATATGAGGGGTAGCTTATGCTAAGTATGGCCATCGTTCCCGCGCCGAGTTTCACATTTTTACGTCGTTTGCGTAAGTCGGTCTGGAATACGGATGGCCGCAATTTACGTTGCCGCCGAAAACAATGACGTCCTAGCGACTTCATTTGGAGCATGCGCACTGGGAAATTTCTTTGGCGGCGCATGCGCAGTTAAATCGGCGCGGGAACGCACCTGATTTAAATTGTACACTCCCCCTAGCCGCGGAATTTGAATTCCGCTGGGGGAGTTACAATCCGCCAGTGCAAGTTTGGAGGTAAGTGCTTTGTGAATACTGCACTAGCCTCGCAAAATTGCACCGGCGGATCGTAAATCACATAGATTACGCGGATCTAAAGATCCGCTAATCTATGTGAATCTAGCCCACGCTGTGTTTACATGTAAATAACTGTCATTCATATGTAAATAACTGGAGCATTCATTTGTAAATAGCTGAGGCCGGAAGCATTTATATGTAAATAAAGGCGGCATTCATATGTATATCATGCCCCTCTACGCTGAATGATGTGCTGTAACCTCTAGCAACCAGTCAGTGATCAGTATTACTGTACAGTAATCTCTAGCAACCAATCAACAAGAAGAAATCATGTGCTGTAACCTCTAGCAACTAATCAGTGAGCCGTAATGTGTGCTGTATCCTCTAGCAACCAGTCAGTAAGTGGTAATGATATGCTGTAACCTCTGGCAACAAATCGCAATCACTGATCTGATACAGGAAACTGATTTTAAGTCTAGCTGATATTTATTGTATGTCTCAGAGCAGGTGGAGAGCAAAATTGCATGGGGGGTGGGCAGGACATTTATAGCCCAGGGTCCAATCAACATTAAAGACAGCCCTGGGGTCAGGGGTCATGCAGCCTCATAGGACAGTCAGAGGAGAATGAAAACTCCTCTTACAAGCTTTAACCAGACACAGATAGAAGTCGCAAGACTGCTATATACATACTGCTGATGAGAAAAGTTATTTAGCCGTTTATATTTACTAATTGCATTTCCATGTTCTGTGAGAGAACAGATATAGTGAATGCAGGGCCCAGGGTTTAGGGACACTTCTATGCATTAAGGTAAAAAACCTGATACATGCAGCCCCCCCCCCCCCCTTACCTGAGCCCAAACTTGATCCAGTGCTGTGTAGGGAACAGCTAGTAAGAAGGGAGTGGTGGGCGGGGCCATGTGAGTCCATAGACTCGGGAACATGCATCTTGCTATAGCACCAGCGTGGGACCCCAGAAGGGGAGGATCAGGGCTGCTCTGTGCAAAACCATTCCACAGAGCATGACATATCTGTTATTTTAAAAAAATATATATCTTTTACAATTAAAGTAAAACTGATTTGGATTCAACTTCAAACTCTTAGTGAAGAGTTAGGCTGCCTGTGTGATGAACTCATCTTCCTGCTTTCTGGGCGGGGGCTGAGCTGCACTCTGTGAGTCCATAGACTCGGGAGCGTGCATGCACGAGTGCCCCCATAGCAAACAGCTTTCTGTAGTGGGCATTCAGCGAGGGGGGGGGGGGCCGGAGCACCAGCGTGGGACCCCAGAAGGGGAGGATCGGTGTTGCTCTGTGCAAAACCATTCCACAGAGCAGGTAAGTATGAAAGATCAAACTGCAATAACTCACTTTCAATCCAGAGCTGCCTCTTGCAGTTCTTCCTTTCCACCACTAGATGTCCTCAGTTTCCCACTTGAATGATGGCCAACAACTATCAATCCACTTCCTGAGTCCAGGATGTCATGGACCCGCCCCCAGTCAGTGATTGGACAGTGAAGCAGAAGCAGCACCATGATGAACTCTTCTTTCTGCTTTCTGGGCGGGGCTGAGCCGGGAGTGTGTATGCACCAGTGCCCCCATAGCAAGCACCTTGCTATAGTGGGCATTCAGTGAAGGGGGGGGGGGGGGGACAGGAGCACCAGCGTGGGACCCCAGAAGGGGAGGATCGGGGATAGAGGATCCACAGAGCAGGTGAGTATGAAAGATCAAACAGTAATTCACTTTCAATCCAGAGCTGCCTCTTGCAGTTCTTCTTTCCCACCACTAGATGTCCTCAGTTTTCCACTTGAATGATGGCCAACAACTATCAATCCACTTCCTTAGCCAGATTCATAGAGAGTTACGCCGGCGTATCAGTAGATACGCCGACGTAACTCGCAATCTGCGCCGTCGTATCTTAGGGTGCAATATTTACGCTGGCCGCTAGGTGGTGTTTCCGTTGAGTTTGGCGTAGAATATGCAAATGACTAGATACGCCGATTCACGAACGTACGTGCGCCCGTCGCAGTAAAGATACGCCGTTTCCGTAAGAGGTACGCCGGCGTAAAGATAAAGCTGCCCCCTAGGTGGCGTAGCCAATGTTAAGTATGGCCGTAGTTCCCGCGTCAAAATTTGAAAATTTTACGTTGTTTGCGTAAGTCGTCCGTGAATGGGGCTGGAAGTAATTTACGTTCACGTCGAAACCAATACGTCCTTGCGGCGTACTTTGGAGCAATGCACACTGGGAAAAAAACGTCAATCATGTCGGGTCACCAAACATTTACATAAAACACGCCCCCCCATCCTCATTTGAATTAGGCGCGCTTACGCCGGCCCCATTTACGCTACGCCGCCGTAAGTTAGGAGGCAAGTGCTTTGTGAATACAGTACTTGCCTCACTTACTTACGGCGGCGTAGCGTAAATATGATACGCTACGCCGCCGGAAAGATGCGCCTGGCTACCTGAGTCTAGCTACCTGAGTCCAGGATGTCACGGACCCGCCCCCAGTCAGTGATTGGACAGTGAAGCAGAAGCAGCACAGTGATGAACTCATCTTTCTGCTTTCTTCTCCTAACAGGCATGCTCCTTGTCAGCATATGACCTGATTGGCTTGTTGTGCTGCTTCTCCCCCTCCAAATCCGAGTTCTGCTGTACCTGGACTGTATGAGGCTGACTGCTTGCGTTTATAAATAAATAAACGTAATGTCGCATTATTGTATGATTACAGAGCCCAATTATTTTGTGCCTTTTTTATCTGCCTGGAGTTCAGCGGTAAAGAAACTTTTTTCTATTATTTAGCGGTCCTTTAACTAGCGGTCTTCATTATGGAAATGTTGTATTTATATGAGGAGATGATTGAATATCCACATGAATATAAGCCGATGATTCCCTCAATCAGAGGCCGTCAGGGGAAAAATGCAGAAATATTGAAATTTAAAATGCCCTAAAAACATCGCAATGCCGCCGCCACCGGGGAGAGTCGCAGCTCCCGGCTCAGACGCTTTTTCCATTTATCTGCATTTTTATTTCATTTAGGATTTTTAGATATTTGTAGATACATCTCTCACCGGAGGCAAAGAATATATTAGTTTGTGCCTTTGCCGGAGCGTAAACCTGTTCTATACAGATACCAGGATGTCGACTTGAAATGAGGGCCGCTTATCTCATTCCATCGCAGCGCGCTGAGAGCGGGGAATGCCAAGGCGCCATGGTTCCATGTGTAATTGTCTGGGGCAGATTTGTAGATCTTTCTGGGAAGACTGGGTGGTTTATTTAAAGGGTCGGTCAGCCCAAATCCAATATTTTTGTCACAGTGGACCCTTTGTGCCACCCAGGTAGGTCTTAAAGAGGCCCCCCAGTATTCACCAGAGCACCCTGCAAGACAGCGGCGGTGCGTCCAAAGTGGACGCAGGAGCGCCGCCCCCTCTCTCCCCTGCGCCGTTAGGTGTACAATACATAGAGATTCATGCATTGCGTGAATCTCTATGTATTTTCTCCGCTGCCGCCCACTATTCAGATAGCCGGCCCCCTGGTGAGCGCCGACCATCTGAATAACAGCAGTTTGTTGGTGTTTGGAAGTGCTGCTCTGATAGGCTTTCCGATTACAGCCTGTTGGCGTGGGTTCCCTTGTTAACACTGACACTCGTCTCAGCCAATCAGGTTCACCGGGTGTGGTTACTGGTAACCTGATTGGCTGAAGCAACATTGAGGGCGGGACTTTGGGAGAAGACATCGAGGGAGGATGGCAGACCCGAGAAACGTAAGTGCTGGGGGACGGGGAAGCAATCTGGCGGCAATTGCTGGGCACAGTGGTGACAATTGTTGGGCACAGTGGTGACAATTGCTGGGCACAGTGGTTAAAATTTCTGGGCACAGTGGTGACAATTGTTGGGCACAGTGGTGACAATTGCTGGGCACAGTGGTGACAATTGCTGGGCACAGTGGTGACAATTGCTGGGCACAGTGGTTAAAATTGCTGGGCACAGTGGTGACAATTGCTGGGCACAGTGGTGACAATTGCTGGGCACAGTGGTGACAATTGTTGGGCACAGTGGTTAAAATTGCTGGGCACAGTGGTGACAATTGCTGGGCACAGTGGTGACAATTGCTGGGCACAGTGGTTAAAATTGCTGGGCACAGTGGTGACAATTTCTGGGCACAGTGCAGTGGTGACAATTGCTGGGCACAGTGGTGACAATTGCTGGGCACAGTGGTTAAAATTGCTGGGCACAGTGGTGACAATTGCTGGGCACAGTGGTGACAATTGCTGGGCACAGTGGTGACAATTGCTGGGCACAGTGGTTAAAATTGCTGGGCACAGTGGTGACAATTGCTGGGCACAGTGGTGACAATTGCTGGGCACAGTGGTGACAATTGCTGGGCACAGTGGTTAAAATTGCTGGGCACAGTGGTGACAATTTCTGGGCACAGTGCAGTGGTGACAATTGCTGGGCACAGTGGTGACAATTGATGGGCACAGTGGCGACAATAGATGGGCACAGTGGCTGCGTTTGATGGCATGGCACGTTTGATAGCACAGTGACGACGTTTGATAGCACAGTGACGACGTTTGATGGCACAGTGAGGCTGCAATTGCTGTTTTTTTTTCTTGTTTTTGTATTTTTGCGCCCCCCCAAATTTTTTTTAGCACCAGCCGCCACAGCTGCAAGAGATATTGGGCTTTGCAGAGTACGGCTCCCTAGGGACAATATAGAGGATGTACTTAAAGTGGTAGTAAACCCAAAAGCAAACATGTATTGTATTGCAGCTTACCAATTCTTAAGCCTCGTACACACGGTCAGTTTCTCGATGGCAAAAACTGCCCATAAACCGCCGGACAAAAAAAGAGAACCAGTTCTCTTTTTTCCCATAGGGAAATCCGGCGGACTTTTGCCCGGCGTTTTTTGGCAGTTTTCGTATGGGAGAACCTGTTAGGAAAACCGGCCATGTGTAGGGGAAAGACTGAATTAAGCAGCTTCTCTGCTTTCCCCTCGGGATTTACTTCTGCCATTGAGTCTTTACTCTTTTCCTTGAATTATGTTGAAAGCCGCACGCTAGTTTTCATCATTGGTTTAAACCATTGTGACGCCATTACCTCGAGGAGTATTTTTGCCACCTGAGCACACGGAGGAAAGGAGACATCCATAAATTCGGCGGGAGGGCGGCAGGCTCTAATGTGACTTTGGTGTGCGCAGCAGCTGACTACTTAACAGCGGCGGTCAATGATTTCATGGTCTGCAGATTGTGAGATCTATTTTTGCCTCGGAGACTGCCAGAGACTTGGCCAAGGTCATCCAGCTCCGCGTTATCGTGTTTGATTGCTGTGATGTAAATTATCATTTTTAGTTCATCGCTTATAGATTAAAATGCATAAATGCGTATAATCCATATGCATGGAGCCTTAAAGAAACCTTGGCTGCCTGTTGGAACTTTTAAAGGTATCCTGTAGAGCAGTGGTTCTCAACCTGGGGGTCGGGACCCCCTCGGGGGTCAAATGATGATTTGCCAGGGGTCACCAAATCCTGGGTTGTTCCTGAAGCCCGCACCACTCTCCCAGCCTTTCTGCAGCTGCCCAGCTGGGCTGTTCCTGGAGCCCACAGCCGCCCACTCAGCCTCTTCACAGCCGCCCATTCAGTTCACGGCATGGCTGGGGGGCAGAGACTAGAGGTCCGCTGACTGGTGAGGATTGTCAGGTGGGAGGGGCTGGAGGAGACCCTATCTCCTGATTTCAGCATAGGTGTCACTGCTACGAGACACCACAAAGTCGGAGACACAGTTCTCAGATCAGCAGATGACCTTAATCAAGAGCACCTAAGTTGGCTGATCAGAACCCCCCCCAAGCACAACCCCTCATCCCATCCCCCCCCCCCCCCCACAAAGGAGTAAGAGAAGGAATAAAAATAGAGAATACATGGAAGGGAGAGTAAAAGAGAAGAAAAAAGGGAGAGAAAGAATAAGAGAAAAAACAAGAAAGATGGCTAGAGAGGGATGGGGGAAAAAACAAGAAATTAGGATAGCAAGAGATAAAAGGTAAAGAAAGCAGAACAAAGAGAAAGAGTGGAACATCCTAAAATGTACCATATGAGGTTTTAATACTGTACAAGTGGAAGGGACTCAGGGAGCGCAAAATTTCCGTGGGTTAGGGGTGCAAATTACTTTTCTTGCCTTGGATGCTGACAACGCACGCTACAAAAATTTTACTGTTAGGGGTCCCCACAACTTAGGAAATTGTATCAAGGGGTCACGGCACTAAAAGGTTAAGAACCACTGCTGTAGAGGGAGGAATAATGAGGCTCAACTTCACTAAAAATGCCGCTATGCTGATCCGGTGACTTCAGTACGTTCTGCAAAGTTTCTCTCAACTATCGGAAAGCGTTCCCATACCTGACAGTTACTGAACCCATACATTATTGTAATGGAAAGGGGAAATGGAATAAATTTGAGTGTTAAATAGTCTCCTCCAGACAAATAACAATACATATACGTATTTAAAGTGGATGTAAACCCAATGTAGAGTATAAGATTTCCTATCATTTGTGCCCAGTCTTGCCACACAGAGTTAATCCAGCTCTGAGCAATCCTCTTTTAATGTTCAGTGAAAATTAACAGAATTCCAGATAAAAACTTGCCAAATTATAAAGTCCGTTTCTCTGTTCTTGCTTTGTGTTACAGGTTATTTACATATCTAGCTTGGGCATGTTTATCATATGTTATGTTATGTTTATCATAATATGAGGTGATCCAAAGTTCATTGTATATTACCAGGATGTGTTATGTGGGGGAGGGGTGGATTTCTCACTTTTTATACTGTGAATCACCTCATAATATGATAAACATAATATAAAAAATTTGAACATGCTGCATTTTTTCACGTCGTTTTTTAAAATGTACTTTTTCGTGTTGTTAAAAATGATCGTGTGTGGGCAAAAACAACGTTTTAAACCCGCGCATGCCCAGAAACGAGTTATCAGACGGGAGCGCTCGTTCAGGTAAAACTACCATTCATAATGGAGTAAGCACATTCATCACGCTGTAACAGACAAAAAAGCGCAAATCGTCTTTTACTAACAAGGAATTAGCTAAAGCAGCCCAATGGCGAATAGAACTTCCCCTTCAGAGTGCCGTCGTACGTGTTGTACGTCACCGCCCTTTGTTCATCATTTTTTTTAAATGATGGTGTGTGGGCAACATCGTTTTTAATGATGAAGTTTGAAAAACTTCGTTTTTTAGACATGCTGAAAAACAACGTTTTTTTTAATGCCGAAAAATGATTGTGTGTTAGCGGCATCAGAGTTTAAAGTCTAATTTTCCTTATTTATATTTATTTATAAATTATTATTTCTAAACCTGATTTTACTGATCATTATTTTACTACTTTTCCATCAAAACCAGGCCCAGGGAACTGGAGCGTTTTTCAGTTTATATTTAGTACATAACATTGCAGAAAATAAATGTTGTCTGAGGTTTGTAGAAGCAGCTGCGTGTACGGAATGTCTGCCAGAAATGTATAAGAGATGGGACAGGAAGGGAATCAGAACAATTAACTCTTTTCAACATCGCTGAACCCAGCTGAGAGTGGCATCCAGCAATGGGCAAGAGCTTATCCCTGCAAGCATGCTTCCTCCTAGCCTCAAAAAAGTCGTAGAGGTTATTTATTACATACATATACTGTATGCTAACAGGTAAGATGTGGACATAGAAATGGAGGCTTTCTGGAACCTCAAAGCTCTGTAAAGTCTCCAAGCTCCAGGATCCAGGTTAAAACCTAGAATAAATATTTTATTCTATCTTTTCATGTGACAACACTGAAGAAATGACACTTTGCTACAATGTAAAGTAGTGAGTGTACAGCTTGTATAACAGTGTAAATTTGCTGTTGCCTCAAAATAACTCAACACACAGCCATTAATGTCTAAACCGCTGGCAACAAAAGTGAGTACACCCCTAAGTGAAAATGTCCAAATTGGTCCCAAAGTGTCAATATTTTGTGTGGCCACCATTATTTTCCAGCACTGCCTTAACCCTCTTGGGCATGGATTTCACCAGAGCTTCACAGGTTGCCACTGGAGTCCTCTTCCACTCCTCCATGATGACATCACAGAGCTGGTGGATGTTAGAGACCTTGCGCTCCTCCACCTTCCGTTTGAGGATGTCCCACAGATGATCTGGAGATATGCTTGGCCAGTCCATCATCTTTACCCTCAGCTTCTTTAGCAAAGGCAGTGATCTTCTTGGAGGTGTGTTTGGGGCAGGGCCATCTTAATAGCATCATGGGCCCCTGGGCCTCCCCTGTGTATCTATCACTCTCAGTGCCACCATGGGGGCCCCCAATTTTGGGGCATCGTGGGCTCAAGGACCAGCTGCTTTGGGGAAAGTGCAGGGGCCCCCCATGCAGCTGGGGCCCCTGGGCAGTGCCCAGGTGTGCCCTCTCATTAAGACAGCCCTGGTTTGGGGTCGTTATGTTGGAATACTGCCCTGCGGCCCAGTCTCTGAAGGGAGGGGATCATGCTCTGCTTGAGTATTTCACAGTACATGTTGGCATTCATGGTTCCCTCAATGAACATCTGACATCTACGGACATTGCTGGGAACACCTGCTTGAGGTAGTCTCACCAGCTCAACCTCCGGTGATACTGCAGGCAGATTGGGACAAGAATGTCACTACCCTGTCTGGGAGTGATATCAAGAGCCTACCTGCCATCACCCGAGTAGTGCGGAAAGCTGCTCTCCCTGTCTCGGCGGCTGCCCCAGGACCCAGAGCTCCGGTCGCTCCTCGAGGCCGCGGTCGGGCCCAGTTGCTAGCTTTTATGTCGGAGTCCCCAAGGAAAAGAATACCGGAAATGGGTAAGCCTGCAAGGAGTGAAAGCAGTGTGCCTGTAGGGGAGGTGATACCTGTGGCCATTAAGGGAGGCAAAACAGTTATGCCGGTTAAAGCCACTGCCAAGCGCAACTATCTCCCGAAGAATATTTCAGGTTCTGATATCCCCTCTAACGGGATCTCTGAACTGTTCTGGGACACTTTGTTGTGGACTGGAAAGGGGAGTGAAAGTGAAGAGGAGCAGGTGTGCGATTTGGGAGAGCATGAGGTTCCTCCGGGGCCTAACACAATGTCAAGGGCATTGGGGTGTTTAGTTAGTTAGGTAGAATGAGCTGTGGCAAAGGGGCAAATTCACATTAAATTTGAATGATGGACTGTTCAATGTACCAGGATTGTTCTTGTGCTGGTCACCAGGTGGCGTAAGCAGTGCTGACCTGAGTGGACCTCTATTCATGTTATAAGTAATTGATAGAATATGCTAAGGAAAGTTTATGTAGACTAGTTGTGGAAGGGGGTGGTATCTTCGGACGAGGATGGGGCCCACTTTAATTTATATGTGTGTGTGTGTAGTTTAGACATATTATAGGGTGTATTTACACTCCTATGCTGTTCTCGGCTGAGGACAATTAATAACTCCTTAAGGTTCACTTATGTTCATATTGTACTGTATTATCATAAGGATAGGATGCATTTGCATTGCTGTTTATTTTCTCTTTCAGGTGTTTCCGCAACATCGCGTCTTCCTTGGACAAGGAGAGACAGTGACCCAACATGGATAATAATGCTAAATATTCATGCCCTTTATTACTGTATATATTAGATAGATAGTAATGATATAAGGCTATTGTTGATATGTTTTCCCTTAACCATTGGGGGGTACACCACACGTTAAATTGTATACATGATGTCTGATATTTATGTACTCTTTGTGAAATACCATTTGCTCATGTATGTGTTGCACATGTATACTTCATGTGGTTTGCCACGTACATAGTTTTTTGTTAGGCTTAAGGGCTCAAATTGTTTTTCTGCAAACTCTGAGGCCCCATACACCTAAGAGGATTTATCCGCGGATACGGTCCAGCGGACCGTATCCGCGGATAAATCCTCTCGAGGATTTCAGCAGATTTCTATGCGATGGCGTGTACACACCATCGCATTGAAATCCGCGCGGAAATCCTCTGGCGATGACGCGTCGCGCCGTCGCCGCGATTATGACGCGGCGACGGGCGCGACGCTGTCATATAAGGAATTCCACGCATGCGTCAAATCATTACGACGCGTGCGGGGAATCCCTTTGGACGGATGGATCCGGTAAGTCTGTACAGACGAGCGGATCCATCCGTTGGAATGGATTCCAGCAGATGGATTTGTTGAGCATGTCAGCAAATATCCATCTGCTGGAAATCCATCCCAGGGGAGATTTATCCGCGGATAAATATCCGACGGAGTGTACACACCATAGGATCTATCCGCAGAAACCCATTTGATGGGATTTATCTGCGGATAGATTCTATGGTGTGTATGGGGCCTGAGACGTAGTTTTGTAGGCAGGGGGAGGATGTATCACCCTGATGTTTAGGGTTCTAACTCATTCCAAAGGTGTTCTTTTGGGTTGAGGTCGGGACTCTGTGCAGGCCAGTCAAGTTCCTCCACCCCAAACTTGCTCATCCATGTCTTTATGGACCTTGCTTTGTGCACAGTCATGTTGGAACATGAAGGGGCCATCCCCAAACTGTTCCCACAAAGTTGGGAGCATGAAATTGTCCAAAATGTCTTGATATGCTGACACCTTAAAGCCTTGTACACACGATCAGTCCATCCGATGAGAACGGTCTAAAAAAACGATCGTGTCAGAACGCGGTGATGTAAAACACAACGAGGTGCTGAAAAAAATGAAGTTCAATGCTTCTAAGCATGCGTCGACTTGATTCTGAGCATGCGTGGATTTTTAACCGATGGTTGTGCCTACTAACGATCGTTTTTTTCCCATCGGTTAGGAATCCATCGGTTAAATTTAAAGCAAGTTGGCTTTTTTTTAACCTATGGTTAAATAACCTATGGGGCCCACACACGATCGGTTTGGGCCGATGAAAACGGTTCATCAGACCGCTGTCCTCTGGTTAACCTATCGTGTGTACGAGGCCTAAGAGTTCCATTCACCTGAACTAATGGGCCAAGCCCAACCCCCGAGAAACAACCCCACACCATAATCCATACCTTCCAACTTTTTGAGATGAGAGCAAGGGACACCGATTAAGTATGTAGGCATAGGACACACCTCCTGCCACATCCCCTTACAATAGAATTATACAAAAAAATTATTAGTTAAACCCACAAGTGCTTTTTTTAACACTACTTTTCTTTTATATTGGCTTTTGAAATTTACAAATGCAGTAATTTAGAAATCAGATGAAAGGTTTAGCGCTGGGAGACACTTTTTGAGAGCTAAAACGTGCATTTTATATATAACTGCTGTATATAGATCAGAACAAAATGAGGGACAAATGAGGTGGAAAGAGGGACAGAGGGACTTTGTTCCAAGTCAGGTACAGTCTCTCAAAATCAGGGACAGTTTGGATCTTCACCATAATGCCCACCCCCCCCCCATTTGATGGGATTTATCTGCGGATAGATTCTATTCTAATGCCCACCCCCCCCCCCCCCACCACCACCACCAAATGATTTAGACCAGGGCACAAACCAAGGTCCATAAGGACATGAATGAGTGAGTTTGGGGTGGAGGAACTTGACTGGCCTGCACAAAGTCCTGACCTCAATCCCAAAGAATACCTTTGGAATGAATGGAGACTGTGAGCCAGGCCTTCTTGTCCAGCACCACTGCCTGACCTCACAACTGCGCTTCTGGAAGAATGGTCAGACATTCCCATAGACACTCCTAAACCTTCTGGATGGCCTTCCCAGAAGAGTTGAAGCTGCTATAGCTGCAAAGGGTGGGCCAACTCAATATTGAACCCTACGGACTAATAGCTAGATTCAGAAAGCTTTACACCGGCGTATCAGTAGATACGCCGACGTAACTCTGAATCTACGCCGTCCTAAATTTAAGCATATTCTGGAAACCAGATACGCTTAAATTAGGCTAAGATACGAGCGTAACTCTCCTACACCGTCGTATCTTAGGGTGCAATATTTACACTGGCCGCTAGGTGGCGCTTCCGTTGAGTTCGGCGTGGAATATGCAAATGCCTAGATACGCCGATTCAGAAACGTACATGCGCCCGGCGCATTTTTTTTACGTCGTTTACGTATAGCTTTTTCCGGCGTAAAGTTAGTTGAACAAATAGCTGGCCTAGTCAATGTTAAGTATGGCCGTCGTTCCCGCGTCGAAATTTGAAATGTTTATGTCGTTTGCGTAAGTCGGCCGTGAATGGGGCTGGACGTAATTTACGTCCACGTCGAGACCAATACGTCCTTGCGGCGTACTTTGGAGCAATGCACACTGAGATATGTACACGGACGGCGCATGCGCCGTTTCGTAAAAAAACGTCAATCACGTAGGGTCACCACCCATTTACATAAAATACGCCCCCCTCATACTCATTTGAATTAGGCGCGCTTAAGCCCGGCCCCATTTACGCTACGCCGCCGTAACTTAGGAGGCAAGTGCTTTGTGAATACAGCACTTGCCTCTCTGATTTACGGCGGCGTAGCGTAAATACGATACGCTACGCCGCCGTAAAAATTCGCCCGGCTACCTGAATCTAGCTATAAGACTGGAATGCCATTAAAGTTCATGTGTGTGTAATGGCAGGAGTCCCAATACTTTTTGGTAATAAGGGGCCAGATCCACAAAAGAGATACGCCGACTTAACTCGATTTTTCTAAATTTACACGGCGTGTATCTTTGCGCCCGATCCTCAAAACGAGAAGCGCCTGAAATTCGGGCTTTTCCGTCCTACCTAAAAATATTACGCCGGCGCATTCTCGTGCGCAAATTACGCTAGGCACGCCGCTTTATTTGATAGGCAAAGATGCAAATGAGGGAGATAGGGCGATCCACAGAATTAAGTGTGTGCGCCGTAGATTACGCCCTGTGCGCACCTGTTAGTTTTTTGGTGGGATTTTACACATTATAAAAGCAGCCCTAATTTTACACATGCCGTCTGAATGTCTGCTGAAGCAACACCATTCAGGAAGAGCTCAGCACACACACGTTCAGGACTGAAATCTCTCTGCCAAAATGCCAGGACCAGCAATGATACTAGCTGCATTAGTTGATATAGAGACACAAAGAAGGAGGAGGGCACAGAGGAGGAGGATGAGGGCACAGGAGAGGGTCTACCGCCCACGGCAAGATTTGTTTGGCATGCCTGCTTGTGAAGTTTACCGCACCTACAGATTTACCCGTGAGGCCATCCTGGAATTAACAACAATACTTCAGGATGATCTTACCAGCCCAACCCAACGCTCCCATGCCCTGCAGCCACTCACCAAAGTACTGGCCACTTTGCATTTTCTGGCCACTGGCTCATTCCAACGCACAAGTGGAGGCGTGGCTGGGATGGCACAATCCTCCATCAGCAGGTGTGTGCACCAAGTGGTCCCTGCAATCCTGCTGCGCATGGGAAATCAGTTTCAGAAACCCACCCAGGAGGATCAGCGTTTAAAGACCATGACCGACTTTTATCACATTGCCAGATTTCCACGCACCATCGGGGCCATTGATTGTACCCATGTGGCACTACAACCACCCCATGATACTGAGCACATGTTCCGGAATCGTAAAGGCTGGCATTCCATTAATGTGCAAGTCATCGTCGATGCCCATGGCCTCATCTGGCACGTCTGTGCTAAATTTCCTGGATCCTGCCATGATAGTTACATTTACCGGCAGACACAGATCTCAAGAGATTTTGACCAGAACATGTATGGAGACAGCTGGCTGATTGGTGAGTGACATGTGTGTCAGGTATGTCCCCCCCATGATGCTGACATCACAAGGGGCACATGCATGACTAATATCCTCCTGTCTTTTCCCTTACAGGTGACTCAGGATATGCCTTGGGACCTCATCTAATGACCCCATTCAGGAACCCCCAAACCCCAGGAGAGCAACGCTACAACCAGGCGCACATACGAACCCGGGGAGTGGTTGAACGGACCTTTGGGCTTCTGAAGTCCCGCTTCAGATGCCTGGATAAGTCTGGGGGTACCCTGCTGTATTCCCCTGACTTTGTGTGTCAAATAATTGGGGCATGTTGCATACTCCATAACTTTGCCCTCAGAAGGGGACTGCATATTGACTTATGTAATGACCTGACCCCTGACCCAGGCAATACTATCCCAACCAACTCTACCCGGTCTGCTGAGGGCACAACAGCTAGGAGACGCCTTGCAGAAGGCATTTTTTCCCAGTAAATGTACATGATTAATGTCACAATAAGTATGTATTTTTTCACTGTAAATGCACATGATTAATGTCACAATAAGTATGTATTTTTTCACTGTAAATGCACATCAATAAAGTCACAATGATAATGCATGAATGCACACCACTGTGGTTCCTTGCACAGACACATCACATGCACATCGAATTGGATTAGATCCAAGTCCCCCCCCCCCCTTGGGACTTGGGAGCAGTAACGCCACGCCACGGCTCCAATTATGTCACTGTGCATTCATACACCATTCAGGAACCTGGGATTGCACTTCTCCCTGGTCCTGGGGATCCCTTCTCCACCAAAACTGAGGGTGACAACCTTAATTTCTTAGGAATGCCACCCCCCCACATTCACACATCATTCACACACATAAACCAAATCATAAGTACAGAAGACCAAATAAAAAAAAAAAAAAAATGCATAAAAAAAAAAAAACAAGTATCCCAGCAAATTTATTAGCGGCGGCGATTGCTACGCCTTGGCTGGGCAGGGGCAGGGGCACGGGCAGGGGCACGGCCACGGCCACGGCCACGCCGTCGCGGAGGATGTCCATTGGGGGGGTGTTGAGCTGGGGAAGGAGGAGCCTCCTGGGGGGGTTGAGCTGGGGAAGGAGGAGCCTCCTGGGGGGGTTGAGCTGGGGAAGGAGGAGCCTCCTGGGGGGGTTGAGCTGGGGAAGGAGGAGCCGCCCCTGCTGGCCTGCCCTCCATGGCCCCTGCAATGCGAGTGAGACAGGCAGTGAGGGCAGCCGCATTGGCCTGGCCAGACCTTGTATTGTCCTGCACAGCCTGGGTCAGGGCACTCAGCTCATGGGCCACGCGCGTTGTGGCGGTCTGTATGTCATTCAAACATGTTATGACCGCCGTTGAGTTGGTGGCCACATCACCGAGTGCCTCCATCATTTCACCCTGGCTGTGCTCCATCTGCGTCAGTTTTTCCAGAATTTTTCCAAGAATGCGGGTCTGCCGGGCATTGTCCTTCACCACACTGGCCGACAGACGCTCGCCCACAGCCACGGTCTCCTGGGTTGTCCCCCTGGCTGCCGCTGAGTCTTGCGGGCCTGGAGGAGGGGAGAGAGTGACCCTGGTGACTGGAGGCCTGTTGGGGGAGAAGTGAGAGGGGCTACCCCTGATGGTGGCCTGACTGGTGCCAGCCTCAGGGGTAGTCTCAGGGGAAGACTCAAAGGTCATCATATCAGTGGCCAGGAGGACTTCCCGGCCAATCTGCATATTTTCCTCCTCCTCCCCCTCATCATCCTCCTCCCACTCAACCTCAACCTCCTCCCCCTCAACCTCCTCATGAGTGGAGGTTTGGCCAATCCCCTCCCCTGGGGAATCCTGCCCTTCTTGGGACTCATCATCTGCCTGTCTTGGGGGTGGTGCTGCAGCCTGGCCCGATGGGCCTCCAACCTCCTGGCCTCCAACCTCCTGGCCTCCAACCTCCTGGCCTCCAACCTCCTGGCCTCCAACCTCCTGGCGTGGAACCTCCTGGCCTCCAACCTCCTGGCGTGTAACCTCCTGGCCATCTGTGGAGGACACAAAACAATCACATGTTTGAGGAACCACACACTTGGCACATCTTCCCTTCCCCCACCCACACATGCTAATCAACAGAGAATAAACCAAAAAACCTACCTGTCCTCCTAGGAACATCTGACGTATAGCCAGGCAGGCCCACCACCTGCTGTGGGTGGAAACACTGGGCCACTGCCCATTCCTCCTCCGTCAGTCTGACTGGGCAGGGTCCCCCTCCTCCAGTGCCCCTGGTATGGGCGTCGATCCTTGCCATCTTAGTCCGGACGACGCTTCTCAGATCGTTTATTTTTTTCTGTATGCCAGCGGGGGTCCTAGTCTCCCCCCCCCCCGCCGCATTGATCTGGTCCGTGATCTTTTTAAGAAGCTGCCTCCTCCTGGCCGGGGTGGTGTTCTGGCTCTCAGGGCCATGCAGAAATCGCCCATATTTCACAATGCCCCGAGCAAGAATTTGCTTCTCTCCCAGGGTGAAATTAAGCTTCCTGCGTTTAGGGGGCATCTCATACACCACCCAGCAACAACAAACACACCCGACAAACAATCGACAATACACACCCAAAAACCTGACAAAAATCTATACCACAAAAAAATAAAGAAAATCTAAACACACAAGGACACAGCTAATAGTAATTCAAAAAGAAACACGCACCAACAAACAAACAAAAAACAAACACCAAAAAACAAACACCAAAAAACAAACACCAAAAAACAATCAGCAAAAACAATAACAAACAAATTAAATAAATACACTTCTCAAACACAAACAACAACTAGACTCTCCAACTCCTCAAACACTTTTCTCACAAACACAACTTACCAACACACAAACAAACAGAGCAGAAGCAAATTGCTCATGGAAGGGGAACAATGGGATATACTTTAGCAAGGGAAGTGTGTGTGTGTGGTGCTTTTTAGACACAGGGCGATCCTCAAACTAAGTACACTTGGCCTTTTACCTATCTCACTGATTGCGCCGAGATCAGTTCTGCACATGCCCAGTGAGGTCCCGATTCGTGCGCGCATGCGCAGTACGGCCGGCGCCTCATTTGCATGGGGTCACGGCTCATTACAATGAAGCACGCCCACTTCCTTCCCACTTGCAAAAACCCCGCCTTACGCCTCTGAATTTAAGTTACGCTGGCGCACATTTAGACGCAAATGCGCTGTGGATACGGCACTTACGACACCAACTTAGGGCAACGTAACTTAAATCACATAAGTTAGGACAAACTAAATTTGCACCGCTGGCTGAGGATCTGGCCCATAGTGTGTATATATATATATCTATATATATATATATATATCTATATATATAGATAGATATATATATTTGTTTAAAAAAATTGCAACGACTCCCACTTAACTAATTTTAACTGTTTACTGTCCAGAGGTCAATACAGCCTAATAAAAAACTGTGACAGTATATGTTACACAATTTTGATGTATATTATCCTTAATGTATTTATTGGAAAATTACAAATGGGCAAAATATGTTAAAAATATACATACATTCTATGTTTATTTACACATAATAATGAGTAATAAAATATTTTATCTTTATTAATGATACCATTAATTTTGTTTACATGCTGGTATGCTCTTTCCAAATCTTTCTCATTTACAATGAGTACATAAGAGAAAGGCTCAGTGATCACATGATTGGAATCCACACTAATTGGTTCACAATAATTAATACAAGCCCTGCAGCTGCTAGTGATAGTTCTCAGCTGTAACATTACTAAATGTTATCAGGGCAAGGGGAATTCTGCCTAAGAATGTTAATGTACAGATTACAAGCCTCAAGGTGTTAATACATATCCATCTTTTCATATGGAAGAGATTAGATAACTGAAAATAGTCTTATCAATGAGTACTGTATTTATCTTCCTATACCGCGCCCCGGCATATAGCGCGCACCCCCAACCGAGAAGAAAAATTCCTGGAAAAAAAGAAATACAGTTGGGATGTCCCTCGTCGGTGTCTTGCCCGGCGTCCATCGCGTCCATCGGCGGCCTTGTCCGTCCGGTGTTCTTTTGCGGCCATCGTGGTGTCCTCCCGCTGTGTTCTTCAGCCGATCCCCGCTTCCCACACTGTGTTTGAAGCACTCCGCCGACATATACTGAGCGCAGTACACTCGGGTATACTCGGGCAGGCTCCGCTCCTCTCGCGTAAAGAACTTACAGGACGCACAGGACGTGACCGCGAGAGGAGCCGAGCCTGCCCGAGTATACCCGAGTGTACTGCGCTCGGTATATGTCGGCACAGTGGTTCAAACACGGCGCGGGTATCGGCGTATATCGCGCACCCACAATTTTGCCCTGATTTTAAGGGCAAAAAAGTGTGCGGTATACGCCGATAAATACAGTATTTCGTATTTTAGATACTTTGCTTTTGTTTACAATTCGTAATTACCAGACATCCCAACCTAGCAAAACTCACTTCAGGGAGGTGGCAAACTAATTTCAGGGAGGTGGCCCGGTGCTTTGCGCCATTCCCCCCAATATAACACAACTAGAGGATGATCGAATTAAATGTCATTAGTATACACAGGTTTACTTCTTCTGAGAGATATTAAAGGAACACTCTAACCAGGGCCGTCTTATTAGCATCATGGGCCCCTGGGCAAAGTAATGCTCTGGCGCCCTACAATGATGACAGGAAAGGTAAACAGACATCAAGTAGGTAGGAGGCAGACTGCCTCCCCTGTGTATCTATCACTCTCAGTGCCATCATGGGGCCCCCAATTATGGGGCAGCGTGGGCTCAAGGACCAGCTGCTTTGGGGAAAGTGCAGGGGCCCCCCATGCAGCTAGGGCCCCTGGGCAGTGCCCAGGAGTGTCCTCTCATTAGGACACCCCTGACTCTAACCACCATGACCACTTAAGTGATTTGAAGTGGTCAAGGTGGTGAGAGTCAGTATGTGGGAGGGCATGAATATACTAAGTTGCAGTGGCGGCTGGTGTTCCAATTTTTTTGGGGGGCGCAAACAAACTGAGAAAAAAAAACCCGGATCAACTTTACCTATAAATGTTATTACTCAGTTATATTCTGTACATTTAGGAAAGAATCCAGGCCTTTCTTAAAGCAATCTACTGAGCTGGCCAGAACAACCTCTGGAGGGAGTCTAACTGCATATTCCAGATGAGGTCTTACTAATGATTTGTACAGGGGGGCAAATGATATCGCTCTCTCTGGAGTCCATACCTCTCTTATACAAGAAAGGACTTTACTCGCTTTGGAAACCGCAGCTTGGCATTGCATGTTATTATTGAGCTTATGATCAACTAAAACCCCCAGATCCTTCTCCACTACGGATCCCCCCAGTTGTACTCCCCCTGGTATGTATGATGCATATTCTTATCCCCCAAGTGCTTAACTTTACAATTATCAACATTAATAGCTAGATTCAGAAAGAGTTAAGCCGGCGTATCATCAGATACGCCGTCGTAACTCTGAATCTAAGCCGTCGTACATTTAAGTGTATTCTCAAATTGAGATACACTTAAATGTAGCTAAGATACGACTGCCTGCGCCGTCGTATCTTAGCTGTCTGGTTCCGCCGGCCGCTAGGGGCATGAACGCTGATTTACGCCTAGAATGCGTAAATCAGCGAGATACGCCTATTCACGAACATACATTGCATGGAGATACGCCGTCGTAAGTCCTTTGTGAATCTGGCCCATAGTGTAAAACCATTTATATAGCATTTATTAAAAGGAATGAAACACTTACATCCCATAGGAAAAAACATTTTATCACATAATTCAATGGGCTTGGTAGTAGATATATGGAATGCAGTGATACGGATGAACCTCAACAAGACATGTTTTGTCTAAAAATACATCATTGGCCTCCATCTCTATGGGCTTTTTTGTTTCATGTCAAATTTACTTATGGACTTTTTGATTTCACTATTCTAATTTATTTGCACTTTACATGTGTGAAACATTCCAATTTGGATATATTTGTGTGATTTACTATTTTATTCAATTAGTATACGTCGTAGTAGTATTTTATTAAAGTGGAGGTTCACCCACAAATGTTAATTTTTAACCTTAGATAGATGCTCATTTTGTCTAGGGGAATCGGCTAGTTTTTTAAAAATCAAAGCTGTACTTACCGTTTTAGAGAGCGATCTTCTCCGCCGCTTCCGGGTATGGGCTGCGGGACTGGGTGCCGTATAGAGCCGCACCGACGTTCGGCTTCTTTCGGCTACTCGTGACGCGATAGATGCGACCGTCGGAAGCCTGTCAATCAAAATAGGAACGCCCAGTCACGAAGACCATACCCGGAAGCGGCGGAGAAGATCGCTCTCTAAAACGGTAAGTACTGCTTCGATTTTAAAAAAACTAGCCGATTCCCCTAGACAAAATGAGCATCAATCTAAGGTTAACAATTTTTTTTAGGGTGAACTCCGCTTTAAGTATAGGCCAGTTTACAGTTATCTACCTGACCTTGGCTTGGTATCAAAAGAGCCCTGAATTTTCCACTTCTTAATAAGGGATTAAACAGTACTGACTGATATATTTAAGGCTTTTGAGAATCTTTTTATATCCCTTTTCCATCTTTATAAAGTTCCATTACTTTGTTACGCAGGTCTTTTGACTGTTCTTTTCTACCTCCTCATGACTTAGTGCATCCATGTGAGAGCTAACAAACTCATTGCCTATTTATACACTAATTGCAATTTAAAAAGCACAAATGTGGGAAATTTCCCTTTAATAGCTATTTTAACCTGTGTGTGCCACCTCCTGTGTCTGTACCAAGGCCAAACATTCCAGGGTATGTAAACTTTTCGTCAGGGCCATTTGGGTGATTTATGTTATCATTCTGATTTTAAAAGGAGCCAAAAAACGATGTTATTATAAATGGTTTCATGTGATCACTATTCTTGAATAAAAGACAGTTTTTTGGCATGATTAGTCATATTTTCAATAAAAATGCCCAAATTTCTGCCAGGGTATGCAAACTTTTGAGCACAACTGTATATCATGATTCATAGCGCAGCACCAGTTTCCCTTTGTTTTAGTATTACATAATGGTTTGTCCAGGGCAGTCTTAATAGCATCATGGGCCCCTGGGTAAACAAATGCACTTGGCCCCTACCAGTATGCACAGACTTTCATAGTTGATAGAATTAAACATGTATTTATTAATTTGTTTGATAAAATAGATTTTAAACAAAACAAAAAGCATTCCATAAATCAAACATTAATCAAATCACAAAGGACACAGTACAGGGGGGGGGGGTCAGGAGGGCACAGTACAGGGGGGGGGTCAGGAGGGCACAGTACAGGGGGGGTCAGGAGGGCACAGTACAGGGGGGGGTCAGGAGGGCACAGTACAGGGGGGGTCAGGAGGGCACAGTACAGGGGGGGTCAGGAGGGCACAGTACAGGGGGGGGTCAGGAGGGCACAGTACAGGGGGGGTCAGGAGGGCACAGTACAGGGGGGGTCAGGAGGGCACAGTACAGGGGGGGGTCAGGAGGGCACAGTACAGGGGGGGTCAGGAGGGCACAGTACAGGGGGGGTTAGGTGGGCACAGTACAGGGGGGGTCAGGAGGGCACAGTACAGGGGGGGTCAGGAGGGCACAGTACAGGGGGGGTCAGGAGGGCACAGTACAGGGGGGGTCAGGAGGGCACAGTACAGGGGGGGGGGTCAGGAGGGCACAGTACAGGGGGGGGGGGGGGTCAGGAGGGCACAGTACAGGGGGGGTCAGGGGGGCACAGTACAGGGGGGGTCAGGAGGGCACAGTACAGGGGGGGTCAGGAGGGCACAGTACAGGGGGGGTCAGGAGGGCACAGTACAGGGGGGGTCAGGAGGGCACAGTACAGGGGGGGTCAGGAGGGCACAGTACAGCTTCCAGGATGCTGCTCAGGACACGGCCATCCTGTGACAGCTTAGTAAAAAGCGTGACTGGCCCTTGTCAAGTATGAAATAATGCAATACTATTATGGGGCCCTTTTCACCTGGGGCCCCTGGGCAGTGCCCAGGGGTGCCTATGCATTAAGACAGCCCTGGGTTTGTCAAGTTGTGGGGCTTGCAGCCGCTCAATTTAGAGGTTATTAGTGCAGTGTATTATTCGAAAAAATTGTTCATTTCTTGCATGCATTTGCCTCCTGAATCAATCAATCAATCAACAATCCTGATTGCAGTGGGATGTAGAGCTCCCTCCAGTGCTAATATACAAGTCTTTATTCAAGTATTCAAGTATTTATTGTAACAAAGCAAAAATGACACAGCAAGTCAATGCAAAAATAAGTTTTAGGGTGATATTCTGCCTGTAAATGTGATTCAGACCACCCATTATTAACTGAGAATCCCCAGAACACTATACAAGGAGCCTACATGGATTCTGTTTAGCTCCTCCTCTTCTTGCCACCAGTACCTTTATATTAGTCAGTAGACATGTGCAAAAGGAAAAAAATTGTTTTGTTTTGTTTTAATTCGTTATTTAATTAATTTCTTTAGGCAGCTAAATGCCCAGGCCAGGTTTTGCGATTCGGCACTGCGTCGCTTTAACAGACAATTGCGCGGTCGTGCGACGTGGCTCCCAAACAAAATTGGCGTCCTTTTTTCCCCACAAATAGAGCTTTCTTTTGGTGGTATTTGATCACCTCTGCGGTTTTTATTTTTTGCGCTATAAACAAAAATAGAGCGACAATTTTGAAAAAAATGCAATATGTTTTACTTTTTGCTATAATAAATATCCCCCAAAAACATATATAATTTATTTTTCCTCAGTTTAGGCCGATACGTATTCTTCTACCTATTTTTGGTAAAAAAAATTGCAACAAGTGTTTATCGATTGGTTTGCGCAAAATTTATAGCGTTTACAAAATAGGGGATAGTTTTATTGCATTTTTATTAATTTTTTTTTTTTTTACTACTATTGGCGGCGATCAGCGATTTTTTTCGTGACTGCGACATTATGGCGGACACTTCGGACAATTTTGACACATTTTTGGGACCATTGTCATTTTCACAGCAAAAAATGCATTTAAATTGCATTCTTTATTGTGAAAATGACAGTTGCAGTTTGGGAGTTAACCACAGGGGGCGCGTGTTTACAACTGTAGGGGGGTGTGGCTGTAGGACTGTAGTATAAAAGCAATCACTCGATCGATACGCCGCCACAGTGAAGCACGGGGAAGCCATGTTTACATACGGCTCTCCCCATTCTTCAGCTCCGGGGAGCGACGGAGCGGCTATAAACGAATAGCAACGCCGTCGTCCCGGATCGCTCCCCGATCGGACCCCCCACCCGCTAGAAGGCAAGGACGTATATATACGCCCTTCTGCCTGTACGTGCCATTCTGTGGACGTATATAGTCGTGCGGCGGGCGTTAAGGGGTTAAGTTAGATAAATAAATAAATTTGTTAAATTCGTTTTCGGAATTCGATCGTTTTCAACCCAGTCGAATACAAAAACATTTCTACCGGATACGATAATATTTCTACCGGATTCGAATTCGATCATATTTTGATCGGATTCGAAAATATTTCAACAGAATTCAATAATATTTCATCCACTATCGTTAATATTTCAACCAAATTCGATGATATTTCAACCGGATTGGAAATAATTTCAACCGAATTTGAAATAATTTCAACCGAATTTGAAATAATTTCAACCGAATTTGAAATAATTTCAACCGAATTTGAAATAATTTCAACCGAATTTGAAATTATTTCCACCGGATTTGAAATTATTTCAACCGGATTGGATTGTATGTATTTGTATTATTGTATTTGATTACATTCTATTAAATTCCATTCTGTTCTTTACTATTCTTTGATTTTCATTCTATTGTTTTATTATTTTATATTCTATTTTATTGTATTCTTTTTTTAGAAATCGATTTATATTTTTTCGATTTTGATTCAAATTTGCTTTCCATTTTTTATTCGAATTTGTTTTCGATTCGAATTGTTTTCGAATTCGATGCGAATAGAATTTGTTTTCGGATCCGATTCGAATTTTTTTTCTAATTCGTTTCGAATTCGAATTTCGTTCGCGTTTTTTCGAATTTGTTTAAATTCGTTAATTTTGTAATTCGGAAATTCGGATGCATCCGAATGTCCGAATAATGAAAAATTCGTCCAAATTCGAATTCGTAACGAAACGAAATTCACATGTCTATTAGTCAGCAAGTTTCATGGTTGGCCCCAATGACCATTAGAAGGGTGAAGGGTACAGGGGGACCCTACAAGCATTGGGCTCACATAAAGGGCACCCTGAAATTTGGAGCTACTGGGGTGCGTCAGAAAAGAGCTGAATAAAAATGAAGGCATCTGACCAGCAAGCAGTTAAACGCCCCCGCACAACCCACAGGGAGAAAAATACCTCCAAATGTGTGCTCCTTTTATAGGAGACTGTTGATTTCAGTGCTATTAGCTAATCAGCTTAATTGTAATTTGCATCACAAAGTTACGATTAGAAAAGCTTTAACACCTTCCATTTTTTTTGCCGCCATTAAGCCTGCCTTGGACACTTGCGCTCACTTTATTCCTACTTATCATTTAATCCTGTAAGGTCCCATAATCAAAACCTTTCCTATACAATCTGCTGGCAATAGACAGCTCGGGGTCGCCATGTGTACGTCGCAGTTGGTAATTAACGGAATCCTTGTAATTAATTGTCTCGAATAATTAGAAGCGAGGCAGTGGCCTCTGGTTGGCCCCATCCCAGCACATAGCAATTAAATCGCAAAAAAAGTATTCTTGTCATTAATTCACAATAAAACAACAATCACCTAATGAGGACCTCTTGTCGTGTTTGTGCTGAATGAAGCTCAACAGTGAAAATGTCCAGAATTCAGGCGTGCACCATTAAGATACAGTATGTGAAGGTAGAAAAGGATGGATGGAGGGAAGGAAGGAAGGAAGAAAAGGATGGAAGGAAGAAAAGGATGGAGGGAAGGAAGGAAGAAAAGGATGGAGGGAAGGAAGGAAGAAAAGGATGGAGGGAAGGGAAGGAAAGAAGAAAAGGATGGAGGGAAGAAAGGGAGGAAAGGATGTAGGAAGGAAGGAAGGAAGAAGGGAAAGGATGTAGGAGGAAAAGAAAGAAAGAAGAAGGAAGCAAGAAAAGGATGGTGGAGGGAGGGAAGGAAAAGAGGAAGAGAAAAGAAGGAAAAAGAAGAAGGAAGGTAGGAAGAAGAGGAGGAAGGAAAGAAGGAAGGAAGAAGAAAAAAATAAAGGAAGGATGGAAGGACATATGGAAGTAAGAGAGAGGAAGAAGAAGGGAAGGATGGAAAGGAGGAAGGAAGGACATAAGGAAACAAGGGATAGAAAGAAGGAAGGAAGGAAGGATGGAATAGGAGGAAGGAAGGACATAAGGAAATAAGGGAGGGTGGAAAGGAGGAAGGAAGGAAGGACATAAGGAAGTAAGGGATGGGAAGAAGGGAAGAATGAAAAGGAGGAAGGAAAGACCTAAGGAAATGAGGAAGTGAAAGAAGAAAGGAAGGGTGGAAAGGAGGAGGGAAGGACATAATGAAGTAAGGGAAGAAAAGAAGAAGAGAAGGAAAGAAAAATGGGAGGATGGAATGGAGGAAGAAAGGAAGGAAGGACATAAGCAAGTAAGGGAAGGGAAAAAGGGAAGTATTAAAAGAGAGGAAGGGAAGAAAGACATAAGCAAGTAAGGGAGGGGAAGCAGAAGGGAAGGATGGAAGGAAGCAAAGACATAGGGAAATAAGGGAGGGAAAGAAGAAGGGGAGGATGGAAAGGAGAAAGACAGGACATAAGGAAGTAAGGGAGGGGAAGAAGGGAAGGAAAGACATAAGGAAATAAAGGAGGAAAAGAAGGAAGGGAGGGTGGAAAGGAGGAAGGACATAAGGAAGTAGGGGACGGGAAGAAGGGAAGGATGAAAAGGAAGAAGGAAAGACCTAAGAAAAGAAGGGAGGTAAAGAAGAAAGAAAGGATGGAAAGGAGGAAGGAAGGAAAGACATAGGCATATAAGGGAGGGAAAGAAGGAGGGAAGGATGGAAAGGATGAAGGAAGGAAAGACATAGGCATATAAGGGAGGGAAACGATGGAGAAGGGAAGGATGGAAATGAATAAGAAATGAAGAAAAGGAAGGAAGAATGTAAGAGAGGGAGGGAAGAATGAGAAGGGATGGAGGTCATAAAGAGGTAAGGGATGGAAAGAAAAAGTGAAGCAAAGGATGAAGAAAAGAAGACCGGGGAAAGAAAAAAAGGGCATAAGGGAGTAGGGGAAGGGAAAGAAGAACAAGATAAAGAAGGGATATGTAGAGGATGAAAGGGAGATTGGTTAGATTTATCTGACTTGCTTTCCCTGTGACACCCATTCAAGAAATAGTTGAGTGGTTGCCACTGGGTCAGGAAAACACAGACAGCAATAAAGTTATTGTCAGATGCTTCCTTCCCCACTCAACTGAACATATGTGTTTGCTTTTGTCTGTCTATGCTCTGTTGGGGATATCTGACATCACTTCCTGTTGTGACAGGAAGTGAAAATAAGTCTCCTATATAGAGACACAGACAGCAATATAAATCCGACAGAGGCTCTATCTCTTCCTTGCTCTATGGCTAGAGCTGGGATTTAACAGGTTGTGTGATTTAAACATTGTCTAATTTAAAGTACATAGCTTTAAAGCTAAAATATTTTATTTTAATTTTGAATTGGAGAGGGTTACAACTGCTGTCAGCAATTTTTCGCCATATGATTCTCAGTAGGGAGATTTCCCCTCATTTCCTGTCCTGTAGACTCAACAGGAAGTAAGGAAATATTTCCTTTGTGAAGGATATCATGCCTTAGAAAGTTGTCAACAGTCCCCACTAGATGATTTCTACTCTATTCATGTTGTGGTGACAACAACATTTTGGATTTGCTCTCACTTTTACTTCCCTATGACACTGGTGATCAGGACAGCTGGAGAGGGTGAATCCCTATAATAAGGACACCGCAGCAATAAAAAACATGACAAGAGTTATAATCCCTCACCACTTTATTCAAATCTAAGGGCCAGATTCACGTAGGGCGGCGTATGTTTCAGCCGGCGTAGCGTATCATATTTACGCTACACCGCTGTAAGTCAGAGAGGCAAGTGCTGTATTCACAAAGCACTTGCCTCCTAAGTTACGGCGGCATAGCGTAAATGGGCCGGCGTAAGCGCGCCTAATTCAAATTGTGAAGAGGTGGGCGTGTTTTATGTAAATAAACCATGACCCGACGTGATTGACGTTTTTTACGAACGGCGCATGCGCCGTCCGTGGACATATCCCAGTGTGCATTGCTCCAAAGTACGCCGCAAGGACTTATTGGTTTCGACGTGAACGTAAGTCGTCCAGACCCATTCACGGACGACTTACGCAAACGACGTAAAATTTTCAAAATTAGACGCGGGAACGACGTCCATACTTAACATTGGCTGCGCCATCTTTTTGTGGTACTAACTTTACGCCTAAAAAAATGCCTTACGTAAACGGCGTATCTTTACTGCGACGGGCAAGCGTACTTTCGTGAATAGGCGTATCGCGCTGATTTACGTATTCTAGGCGTAAATCAGCGTTCATGCCCCTAGCGGCCGGCCTAAGTAGAAAGCTAAGATACGACGGCGCAGGCCGTCGTATCTTAACTAGATTTAAGTGTATCTCATTTTGAGAATACATTTAAAGATACGACGGCTTAGATTCAGAGTTACGACGGCATATCTACTGATACGCCGGCGTAAACCTCTCTGAATCTTGCTATAAAAAAAAGAGCTGATTTAATCGCTTACTAAGTATGCTATCTTTTATTTTTTGCCTATAATTTAACCTAGTATCATGATTTCTGCCCAAGGTATCATGGTTTAGGGTGGCTTCTTTCCCTTGCAGTGTCCTTTGGAGACGCCGTTGTATTCAGGGACTACAGTTGTGTCTCTCAAAATGTGTGCATCAATAGAAACACACAGCCCCATAGCCTAGGATGGAAAAACGCTCTGCCCTTTAGACCAAAAGTGTGTTACTGGACATATCACAAGGTGAAAATAAAGGAAAGCTCACCTATAAAGAAACAAAAATGCAGTCACCACATCTAATGCCGCATACACACCATCACTTTATGTGATGAAAAAAAACGTCACTTTCTGTGAAGTAAAAAATGACGTTTTTGAAACTTCAATTTTCAAAGACGAAGTTGCCTACACACCATCGTTTTCTCACAATGATCTTGCAAAGTGAGGTTACGTTCCACCACGTTTTTCCATTGAAGCTCGCTTCATAAGTAGCTTCTGGGCATGCGTGGATGAAAAAACGTCTTAGAAAACGACGTTTTTTGCTACACACGGTCAATTTCTGTGAAGTAAAAAGTGCACTTTTGAAAAACGACACATAAAATTGAAGCATGCTTCAATTTTTTTTGGTCGTTTTTTACAAGACATAAAACGACGTTTTCCCCCACACACAGTCAATTAAAGTGACGTTTTTAAAAACGTCATTTTTTTTCATCACATAAAGTGATGGTGTGAACGCGGCATAAGAATTGGTAAGCTGCAATACATTACATTTTCTTTTCGCAGTTTAATACTGCATTAAGTCTCTCCTAGCTCCCAATTATGCATCCAGATTCCGCTCTTGCCTTGGAAATCCTTTCATCCTTCAGGAACAGGTTGTAATAAGTTGAAAAAATAGGTCATAATGCCGCAAGGACAATTCGGTGTTACAAGCCAATGTTCCCTTTTAACAATCCTATATTATTTTACCAAAGCAAATAGATTGTCTGTCAGCGCACTCCGGAGCGCCGTCCCTTCCCGTATTAATTCCCTGATAACCGTTTTCCATCCCTCGTCTGAACTGGTAATTGAATCGCGTTTTTAAGTCACGCCAACTATCACACTTCATTCCTCAGAGGCTCCGCTTTGACTGGTGGCCCTCTTCCTCTAAAGCATCATGTCATTCTGTTTATTTAGATGTTCTAATTTCGCTTTGAACCAGAATAGAGCCGGGGATTAATGAATCATTGATGTCTGCCATTTGATTGATCTGATGGAGTGAGAGAGGAGGCGAACGTGAAGATAAAGAGCGTGGAGGCTCAGATCGGCCTCTTCTGAAGACTCGGGAAGAAAAAAAACAAGGAGCGAGCTTTGATATGCCGTGTGTTTTCTGGATGGGAGGAAAATCGTCCACCGTCTGTGTGAGGCGTAACTTAGGTACGTGTGATCATGTGGGAATGGTGGGTCTCGGTTGCAAAATTGGGACTGAAGAAAAAACGAAAAACCTGCCTAAATGTTCCCAGTTTCTGAGGCTGAGAGGACTGCGAAACAGCCGATCGCTTAAATCATCTAAGAAGCAAGCAAGATATTCTGGGCTAGATTCAGGTAGGGGCGTGCATAGTTACGGCGGCGCAGCGTATCGTATTTACGCTACGCCGCCGCAACTGTTCCGACGCTGTTCTGACGTCCATACCTAACATTGGCTACGCCTCATAGAGCAGGGGTAACTTTACGCCGAAAAAAGCCTTACGTAAACAACGTAAATAAATGCGTCGGGCGCACGTACGTTTCTGAATCGGCGTATCTAGGTCATTTGCATATTCAACGCGGAAAATCTACGGAAGCGCCCTACGGAATTGCACACAATTATACGCCGGCGTATGCAAGTTATGTCGGCGGAGGAAGCATATTTTTTCAACGTATCTGCCTTTGAGAATCGGCGTAAAGATACTACGGCGCAGATTTGAAATTACGGCGGCCTATCTGGAGATACGCCGCCGTAAGTTGTTTCTGAATTTGGCCCTATGTGTTCAAATGCTAGCAACTCTATTGCTCTGGACAAACAGACAGTGAATCCCTGCATGTGACCTCCTACTCCTCAGAGGTGGTCCCAGGTGGTGATTTTTAGTTTCTGAAGCTAAGATGACTGCTATCATGAAGTCTTCTAAGTCACCCAGCAAAGCAGAGAAGGAGGTGGTACTCCGTGCATTCAAACGCTAGCAACTTTATTTCTCTGGACAAACAGGCAGTGAATCCCTGCATGTGACCTCCTACTCCTCAGAGGAGGTCCCAGGTGGGGATTTTTAGTTTCTGAAGCTAAGAAGACTGCTATCATGAAGTCTTCTAAGTCACCCAGCAAAGCAGAGAAGGCGGTGGTACTCTGTGGATTGAAACGCTGGCAACTTTATTGCTCTGGACAAACAGGTAGTGATTACTCGCCTGAGACCTCTTACTATTTGTAGGAGGACCCAGGCTGAGATTTTCAGTTTCTGAAGCTGTGACAACTGCTACCATGCAAAACATCTAATCTTCTAAGTCAGGGGTCACCAAACTGTTGCCCAAGGGCCAGATGTGGCCCTTTACTAGCCTTTATCCGGCCCTTGGGGCACTATTCCTCCCACTGACGCCAACGAGGGGGCACTATTTCCTCCCACTGATACCAATGATGGGATACTATTCCTCCTAATAATAGTGGCACTACTCCTCCTGAGACCAACCTTGAGGCCATATTTATTGTCCACGATGCTGGGCCCAAGACATTTGCTGTCTCCGCTGGCCACAATTTGGCCCTCCTAAAGTCTTAAGGGGGGAAAAATGGCCCTTTGTTTGAAAAGTTTGGAGGCCCCTGTTCTAAGTCATAAAATTCAAGAGAAAGGCAAGGCAATGCTCTGTGTTTTCACCTGCTGGGTGTTAGTGAAAGTGATGGTGCAGTAGGCACTCCTGCCTGTCTGAACGAAACCTAAGGCCCCGTACACACCATAGAATCCATCCGCTGAAAAATCTCAGCGGATCGGTTTCAGTGGATAGATTCTATGGTGTGTACATTCCTGCGGATATTTATCCGCGAGGAATTTCACGATTCCAGCAGATAAAAATGTGTAGACATGTCTACAAATCTATCCGCTTGAATCGATCCCAACGGATTGATCCGCTGGTCTGTACAGACTCACCGGATCAATCCGTCCAAAGGGATCCCCCGCATGCGTCGTAATGATTCGACGCATGCGTGGAATTCCTTATATGACAGCGTCGCACTCGTCGCCACGTCATCATCGCGGCGACGGCGCGACACGTCATCGCGAGGGGATTTTGGCGCGGATCCTATGGTGAGTACACTCCATCGGATCCAAATCCGCTGAAATCCTCGAGAGGATTTACCCGCGGAAACGGTCCGCTGGACCGTATCCGCGGATAAATCCTCTCGTGTGTACTAGGCCTTAGACCTACTGAGGTCCAGGGTTACTATTTCCTGTTTTCCTGCTGCCATTGTAGCAGACTAGTTTGCTGGACAGCTAGGTTTAGCATTAGGCAAAAGGCGCAGACTCTTCCAAAAGTCTCCAGGTCCAGGACCCCTTACCTCGTAGTACAGCACGCCTGCTGCTAAATTAGAGTCATGCCTTAGGTGCAAATATTTATTTGACCCTCCAACCCAATGGCTGAATAGCTTGAGAGATGGACCGGCAAGGCGGTGAAGCCGCTAGAGCAACCGCAATAAGAACAATAGCTGAAAGGAGAGGGGAGGAAAAACATTAACACGCAAAACGGTGGCGAGATGGAGCAAAGAGAAAAGTCATTAATTTGGCAGCATCTCCCTGGAACTGGAACATGAATACAGATGTAGTCGGTTTATCTTGGCTCTTCAGCTGTGAAATGTTCTGCGCTCCAGTGTCTTGTGAACATTAGATAGTTTCCAAAGACAAACCTAAGAAGCCGCGGTCGTTGGCCAAATCGTTCCGGCGCCATACATTAATGCGCAGGAAGAATGCCTTCTATTCGGGCCTGGCCATGGGTGAAATTACATTATATTCTGTTTACATAATTGGAAGCAGTGTTGTGAGCCTGGCTAAAGGGCCCGGCTTCCCCCGGAGCTTGTGTAGCACACAAAACTGGAAGGGGAAGGCGTCACGCCGTGCACAAATATAACACAGGAGAAGCCACAGAAGACGTCATGCACAAAGACACCTGAAATAAGAACCGTTGTCTTGGCTTTGCAGCGACCAATCTGTTTCTGGTGTTCAGTCTACAACTGCCATTCATGGTATGGGGGTTGAGTTTACACAGAATAAGCTGGAAGATATCAGAACTCTCAGGAGAAATGCGATCATATTCATGACAAAAGTATCAGTGTGCTGATTGATGCCTAATGATTGATAATAGTCTGTCCTGACCGATCAATTCAGTTTGATCCAATTCAATCGAAACTTAGGAAGAGAACTCTATGTTCGGCCTACAACTGCCATTTATGGTACAAGTCTGAGCTTGAAGTGGTTGTAAGGCTCCATTCACACCTAGGCGTATTTACGCCCGACGCTCGATACGCTGGAGGGGAGAAATACCATTGCCCTCTATGGAGATGGTTCACATCTCCACGCCGAACGCCGAACGCCTGAAGCTCAAAACAAGTCCCGGACCCTTTTTTTCAGGTGGCTTCGGCGTTCGGCATAGGAGATGTGGACCTGGGGGTTAATGGGGATTAAAATCGCGGCGTTTTGTCACCGCAAATCGCGGTACAAAACGCCACAATTTGTCGCCGCAATTCGCGGGACAAAACGTTGCGATTAGGTGTGAATGCAGCCTAAAGGCAGAAGGTTTCTTGCCTTTATGCATTAAAGGGGTTGTAAATATTTTAATTTTTTTTTTAAATAACAAACATGTTATACTTACCTCCACTGTGCAGCTCGTTTTGCACAGAGTGGCCCCGATCCACGTCTTCTGGGGTCCCTCGGCGGCTGTCTCTGGATCTCCCCGCAAGAACTCCACACAGTCATACAAGCTTCCTCGCATTGTGTGGAGTCCTTGCGGGAGCGCTCCCGTGATACAGCAAGCGGCCATAGCCGCTCACGTTATCACTCGGCCCTGCCCCTCGGCGCGACACGTCATTGGATGTGATTGAGAGCAGCGCCAGCCAATGGCTGTGCTGCTTTCAATCCATCCTCTCTAGCCAATCAACGGCCAGGCTGAGTGGCGAAGAGGATGTCGGGGCCGACTACGGGACTTTCGAGGGTCGGGTAAGTATAACGGGGGGCCGGTATGGTCGGAAGTTTTTTCACCTTAAAGGGGTTGTAAAGGTAAATGTTTTTTCACCTTAATGCATCCCCCGAACTCCCGTTTTACTTACCTGACCCCTCCAAAGTCCCGCGCACGTCCACGTGATCCTCTTTGGTTCTCAGCCTGGCCGTTGATTGGCTAGGCTGGACGGATTGATAGCAGCGCAGCTATTGGCTGGTGCTGCTGTCAATCACAGCGGATGACACAGCGCGCCGGGGGGCGGGGCCGAGTGATACAGTCGGCGGCCATGCCCGCTCGCATGAAGGTGGAAAGCTTTTGCAAGGAGGAGCCGAGACAGCCGCCGAGGGACCCCAGAAGACAGGGTTAGGGGACACTGTGCAAAACGAGCTGCACAGTGGAGGTAAGTATAACACCGTCCACTGCTCTACTGACACTGCCCACTGCTCTACTGACACTGTCCACTGCTCTACTGACACCGCCCACTGCGCTACTGACACCGCCCACTGCGCTACTGACACTACCCACTGCTCTACTGACACTACCCTACTGACACTACCCACTGCCCTACTGACACTACCCACTGCCCTACTGACACTGCCCACTGCTCTACTGACATGTCCACTGCAGAGAAAGGCTGCAGAGAAAAGTGAGATATTAGGGGTCTGTTTAGACCCCTGATATTTCACCAAAGCCCCCCAACAGGTGTCCCACTGACACCCACCTCTGTCCTACTGGCACCACCCACTGCTCTACTGACTGACACCAACCTCTGCATCCACTATCCTACTGACACCAACCTCTGCCTTACTAAAATGTCTACTGCTCTATTGACACCGTCCACTGCTCTACTGACACTGCCCACTGCTCTACTGACACCACCCACTGCTCTACTGACACTGCCCTACTGACACTACCCACTAGGGTTGCCACCTCATCCCTTTAAAACAGAACACATATGAATTATACAGGTTCTGTGGCTGATTTAATTTAGATAAGGCTCCACTTGAGTTCAATTACCACCTTAATCAGCCACAGTGTAATTCATATGTGTTCTGTTTTAAAGGGGTGAGGTGGCAACCCTACTACCCACTGCCCTACTGACACTACCCACTACCCTACTGACACTGCCCATTGCCCTACTGACACTGCCCACTGCTCTACTGACATGTCCACTGCTCTACTGACACCGTCCACTGCTCTACTGACACTACCCACTGCCCTACTGACACCGCCCACTGCCCTACTGACACTGCCCACTGCTCTACTGACACTGCCCACTGCTCTACTGACACTGGCTACTGCTCTACTGCTACTGACACTACACCGTCCACTGCTCTACTGACACCGTCCACTGCTCTACTGACACCGTTCACTGCTCTACTGACACTGCCCTACTGACACTACTCACTGCCCTACTGACACTGCCCACTGCTCTACTGACACTATCCACTACTCTACTGACACTGTCCACTGCTCTACTGACACCATCCACTGCTCTACTGACACTGCCCACTGCTCTACTGACACCGTCCACTGCTCTACTGACACCATCCACTGCTCTACTGACACTACCCACTGCTCTACTGACACTGCCCTACTGACACTACCCACTGCCCTACTGACACTGCCCACTGCCCTACTGACACTGCCCACTGCCCTACTGACACCGCCCACTGCCCTACTGACACCGCCCACTGCCCTACTGACACCGCCCACTGCCCTGACACTGTCCACTGCTCTACTCACACTGCCCACTGCTACACTGCTCTACTGACAGGTCCACTGCCTTACTACCCACTGCTGTACTGACATTCTGCAATGATTTGGTTTATTATATTTTTCTTATTTTCCTTACTATTGAGTTAGGCCTTGTTAATTTTTGTTTTTTAAATAAGGGCCCCCGAACCTTGGTGATCTTTGATCTCTTCCATTTTGTCCATTTAGATCTCCACTTCTCAAGGGTTGCCTACCCCTGTATTAGACCAAGGGAGAGGGATGGTTAATCAAAGATGGGATTTTGCTGCAAATCAGTATGAAAGTAAACACCTGGGTGGGCACAGCTGGCGGTGGAGACTTAGTGTGACTATACGACTTTGTTGCTACGAGACTGATACGCTGATTACGGGCTGATAGACTGATACGCTGATTGTGTGTTGGGCGCAGTTGTGCCCAAACCTTCATCTGCCTCTCTGGAGAATTAGTATCCTATCAAGCAAAACATCAATCACAGAATTTGTGTGCACAAATATTCATGGATCGCTAGAGAAGTCTGACTATGGAGGTATAAGTAGATATGCATGGGCACCCATCAGCTAATCTGGTCTTTTCCATTGTGGAGAGCTACTGACCTGCCTGATTCACAATATAACATTTCATAGAAGCTACCAGGATAGAAAGATATTGTAGCTTTAAAAATGGATATTTCTATCTGTATCTCATTTCGCCTACTGGTAAGTTGCTGACCTCAAACAACAGTTGTTCTGTGCGAATGCTGGCCAAATCTAATGTTACTTGGCTATTTTCTTTCTGGGTCAGATGTCTTTTATTCCTAAGAATAACATAAAACAGAAAAATACTGCATTATGGCCACTAGATGGAGCTGATCACCAAAGAAAAAAAAAATGCGATTGTTAGCACCACCTAGTGACCATAATTCAGTATTTTCCTCATTCATGTAATTCTTATAAAAGAGGAATGTTCAACCTGGAAAGGAAATAACCTACAGAAAAAAATTAGTTTGCTGCCATTTACACACAACAAATGTACAGTGGGGATCGAAAGTTTGGGAACCCCAGGTAAAAATTTGTATTAATGTGCATAACGAAGCCAAGGAAAGATGGACAAATCTCCAAAAGGCATTAAATTACAGATTAGACATTCTTATAATATGTAAAAAAAAGTTAGGGCCAGATTCACAGAGCAAGTACGCCGGCGTATCTACTGATACGCCGGCGTACTTTCAAATTTGCTGCGTCGTATCTTTAGTTTGAATCCTCAAACCAAGATACGACGGCTTCTGGCTTCGATCCGACAGGTGTACGGCTTCGTACGCCTTCGGATCGTAGGTGCAATACTTCGGCGCCCGCTGGGTGGAGTTTGCGTCGTTTTCCGCGTCGGGTATGCTAATTAGCTTTTTCCGTCGATCCACGAAGGTACGCGCAGCCGTCGCATTCTCTTACGTCGTCGCTAGTCGGCTTTTCCCGGCGTATAGTTAAAGCTGCTATTTTGCGGCGTATAGATAGACTTGCCATGTTAAGTACGTTCCCGCGTCGAAATTTGAATTTTTTTTTTTGCGTAAGCCGTCCGTGAATAGGAAAGGGCGTAACTCACGAATAAGTTAAAAAAATGACGTCGGTGCTAAGTCATTTCACGCAAAGCACGGCGGGAAATTTCAAAACGGAGCATGCACAGTTCATTCGGTGCGGGGACACGCTTCATTTAAATGAATCACGCCCCCTACCCGCCGATTTGAATTACGCGCCGAGAGATACACTACGCCGCCGTAACTTACGGTGCAAAATCTTTCTGGATTCGACTTAGAGCCAGGTAAGATACGGCGGGGTAGCGTATCTCTGATACGCTGCGCCTTTCTAAAAGTATGTGAATCTGTCCCCAAGTTTTTATTTCCATCATTTACATCTTCAAAATTACAGAAAACAAAAAAATGGCGTCTGCAAAAGTTTGGGCACCCTGCAGAATTTCTAGCATGCACTGCCCCCTTTGCAAAACTGAGACCTGCCAGTGTCATGGATTGTTCTCAATCATCGTCTGGGAAGATCAGGTGATGTCATTCTCAAAGGTTTTAAATGCCCAGACTCATCTGACCTTGCCCCAACAATCAGCACCATGGGTTCTTCTAAGCAGTTGTCTAGAAAACTGAAACTGAAAATAGTTGACGCTCACAAAGCTGGAGAAGGCTATAAGAAGATAGCAAAGCGTTTTCAGATGTCAATATCCTCTGTTCGGAATGTAATTAAGAAATGGCAGTCATCAGGAACAGTGGAAGTTAAAGCAAGATCTGAAAGACCAAGAAAAATATCAGACAGAACAGCTCACAGGATTGTGAGAAAAGCAATTCAAAACCCACGTTTGACTGCACGATCCCTCCAGAAAGATCTGTCAGACACTAGAGTTGTGGTACACTATTCCACTATAAAGAGATACTTGTACAAATATGGTCTTCATGGAAGAGTCATCAGAAGAAAACCTCTTCTACGTCCTCACCACAAAAATCAGCGTTTGAACTTTGCAAATGAACATATAAACAAGCCTGATGCATTTTGGAAACAAGTTCTGTGGACCGATGAGGTTAAAATAGAACGTTTTGGCCGGAATGAGCAAAGGTACGTTTGGAGAAGAAAGAGCACAGAATTTAATGAAAAGAACCTCTGTCCAACTGTGAAGCATGGGGGTGGATCAATCATGCTTTGGGGTTGTATTGCAGCCAGTGGCACAGGGAACATTTCACAAGTAAAATGAAAAATGGATTCAATAAAATTTCAGCAAATTTTGGATGGTAACTTGATCTGTGAAAAAGCTGAAGTTAAAGAGAGGATGGCTTCTACAAATGGATAATGATCCTAAACACACCTCAAAATCCACTGGGGATTACATCAAGAGGCGTAAACTGAAGGTTTTGCCATGGCCTTCACAATCTCCTGACCTCAACATAATTGAAAATCTATGGATAGACCTTAAAAGAGCAGTGCGCGACAGACAGCCCAGAAATCTCAAAGAACTGGAAGACTTTTGTAAAGAAGAATGGGCAAAGATACCTCAAACAAGAATTGAAAGACTCTTGGCTGGCTACAAAAAGTGTTTACAAGCTGTGATACTTGCCAAAGGGGGCAGTACAAGATACTAACTCTGCAGGGTGCCCAAACCTTTGCAGACGCCATTTTTTTGTTTTCTGTAATTTTGAAAGTGTAAATGATGGAAATAAAATCTAACTTTTTTTGACATATTATAGGAATGTCTAATCTGTAATTTGATGCCTTTTGGAGATTTTTCCATCTTTCCTTGGCTTCGTTATGCACATTAATACAAATTTTTACCTGGGGTGACCAAACTTTTTGATCCCCGCTGTACATGCAGTTTCGCAGGATGAATAGCTCTGCAAATTGTTTTTGAATTTCACCCTCATGTGATTGTCAGGCAATAAAGCCCAAATTACAGTTAGAGCCCTGGAACTCGCACCTTCAATAACAAGACACCAATAACTATTTCTAGGTTTATATATCCTTGGACCCTTTTTAGATCTCCCTTGCACCAGGAGCTTGCTTCCATGCCTAGTCCATGCTTTGAAAAGGGATCCGTGGTGGATTGCTTTTTAGAGTGTGTCTAAGCAGCCGCTCTCAGGCATTCAGGAGGAGATCCTGCCACCTCCTAAAGGCTGTTTTTTTTTCCAAACACCAAATTAAATGCTTCACAGACGCATGCCGAGCATTTGGTTCATAGTTGCAACCAATGCTGTATCTTGGCCTAGGCCAACAAGACCCAGGCCCAGGGCAGAACTTTGCAGGGGGGCAGCACGGAAAGAGTCCCAGTGGCTTGCGCTATGCTTTTAGTGTAGTGCCACTCTTGGGGCGAACTGGGCAGTCTAGTGCCCCCAAAAAGTGGCCGCACTACTGCCGGTATAATAATACTGGCAGGGCCACCATCAGGGCAGCCCATACATATGGAGGAGACTAGGGCGGCAGACCCCAACCAATGGGTTGTTGTGTGGGCATGGGCGTCCGCTGAATTTTTTTCAGGGGGGGGGGGGGCGCTTCCGCAGCGGCAATACACATTTAACCCTTTCTTCAAATGCTAGCAGGGGTTAAAAGCACCCTGCTAGTGGCCAAATAGTGCAGCTAAAATGATGGTAGCGCAGCCAGCTGGCAGTGTGAAATAGCTCTTGAGATAATTCAGCTTTACTCCATGCCCATATAAATATAGCCTAAAGAATGTACAGACCCCCCTTCAGCACAGATAGACCCCCCTTCAGCACAGACCCCCCCTTCAGCACAGACCCCCCATTCTGCACAGACCCCTCCATTCAGCACAGATGGACTCCCCCTTCAGCACAGTCCCCCATTAAGCACAGACCCCCCCTTCAGCACAGATGGACCCCCATTCAGCACAAACCCCCCCTTCAGCACAGACGGACCCCCCCCCCATCCCATTCAGTACCTCAGATCAGCCATCACCACGGCATGGGCACAGCAGGCTCCCTGTGTACACAAAAACATTGGAGGGGGAGGTGGCTTCACTCTGCTCGCTGTGTCTGTGTGACATCCGGTTCTGGGACTGCTCAGACAGCCCACAGCCACGAGACTCTTCAACACCTTCTCGATTTTCCAGGGGGGGTCACTTGCCCCCCCTTGCCCTATGGAGCGGACGCCCATGTGTGTGGGCGGGCGGCGTTCCGCAACTGGGAGGGGGGGGCTTTGCGTCGCTTCTAGTTTTGACTGTTCTATCATAACAGTGGACCTCCCACCTGAGTTTTCAGCTAGAGAGAGACAGGTGCCTTGTCGGGAAGCTAAAAACGGTCAAAAAGTCATCCTACGGGCTCCATAGCAAAACGAGAAGTCAGAGTAAATCCCTGCAAATTAAGGGACTCTACTGCCCCCCCAAGGTCCTCAGAACTAATGTCCCCACTGGAAAATGTCAGGGCGGGTCTTAAATGGGGGTGTAGCCTTAACAGGGAAGGGGTGTGTCATATTTAAATTAAACTAAATACACAGCTGGTGGGCATTTAGAACATGCTCTATTTTTTCACGTCGTTTTGCTCGTCGTGAAAAACGGTCATGTGTAGGCTTTAACGACGGGGGAAGAAAAACACGCATGCTCAGAATGAGAAGGGACATTTGCATAATCAGCCCAAAGGGTGACGCCATTCGAATGGAACTTCCCCTTTATAGTGCCGTCGTACGTGTTGTACGTCACCGCGCTTTGCTCAAGCATTTTTTTTCGGGATTGTGTGTATGCAAGGCAGGCTTGACAAGAATCACGTTGACATGAAAAACGGTGGTGTGTACTCGGCATTATATCTTCAGATGATTTTGATATGAGGTTTTCACTAAAAATAAACCTCTGGTTCTATGTGACGTGGTTACTTTAAATAATAAGGATTATTTTCCTGGCTCCACCTGGCGATCTCTCCTCGATGTGCTCTTCACCTTGGGTGACATCTGTGCCGTCCTCTACCCGAGTCCCTCATTCATCAACCACCTCCGTGCCATACGGCTAATCTGTGCTCACTAATGACAACGCAACGCCAAACAAGACAAATGTTGGAGGGCCGTGTGACAACCTCTGCTGCGCCCAACTGCAAGCTGCCGCATATTTACTCTGACAGTTTAGGGACCGCTGAACAGGAATCACAGCCGCCATTATGTGGAAGAGTCTTTTTAACGGCATTTCTGCATAAATCTGTCAAAGTCTGCCGAGGATGTGATAGGCGAGTCAATGCGAAAGGAAAGTCGTGCGGTAAAGATCACAATCACATCGAGGAAGGAAAACTACCAATGGCATGTTTAGGAGATCCCGTTCCGTTTATCTGAATATTCAGTATTAAAGTGGACCCTCCAGTGATTGTACAAGTCTTCATAGTTCAAACTACCACCGACAATGGGGCACTATTCCTCCCACTGACACCAACGATGGGACACTATTCCTCCCACTGACACCAACGATGGGGCGCTATTCCTCCCACTGACACCAACGATGGGACACTATTCCTCCCACTCACACCAACGATGGGACACTATTCCTCCCACTGACACCAACGATGGGACACTATTCCTCCCACTGACACCAAGGATGGGACACTATTCCTCCCACTGACACCAACGATGGGACACTATTCCTCCCACTGACACCAACGATGGGACACTATTCCTCCCACTGACACCAACGATGGGACACTATTCCTCCCACTGACACCAATGATGGGACACTATTCCTTCCACTGACACCAACGATGGGACACTATTCCTTCCACTGACACCAACGATGGGACACTATTCCTCCCACTGACACCAACGATGAGGCACTATTCCTCCCACTGGCGCCAATAATGTGGCACTATTCCTGTCACTGATACCAGCGATGGGGCACTATTCATCCCACTGAAACCAATGATAGGGGATTGTTCCTCCCACTGAAACCAACAATGGCTCACTATTTCTCCCACTGACACCAATGATGGGGGATTGTTCATCCCACTGACACCAGTGATGGGGCACTATTCTTCCCACTGACACCAATGATGAGGCACTATTCCTGCTTCTGACACCAATGATGTGGCACTATTCCTGTCACTGATACCAATGATGGGGCACTATTCATCCCACTGAAACCAATGATAGGGGATTGTTCCTCCCACTGACACCACTGACGGGGCACTATTCCTCCCACTGACACCAACAACGGGGCACCTTTTTAGTTGTTGCGAAAAAAATAAAAATCACAGAGGTGATCAAATACCACCAAAAGAAAGCTCTATTTGTGGGAACAAAATGATAAAAAAAAATGATAAAAATTTAATTTGGGTACAGTGTAGCATTCAAATTGCAACAGCGCTGAAAGCTGAAAATTGGCTTGGGCAAGGAGGTGCGTAAGTGCCTGGTATGGAAGTGGTTAAGGGGGCGTAACAAGGGGTGTGTCCTATACCTGCATACTTTTGCTGATAGGTGTCCCTCACTCCCATCTCAAAAAGTTGGAAGTATGCTGACTGTGTTGATGGAGGAATCAATTGATTTTCTTTCCTTCTGTCCATCGAAGGAAAGAAAATTGCATAATCGATGGGCTTAATGAGCAGTTAGTAGTGTGTGACCAGATCTGACCAGATTGACAGTCTACAGAAATGAATGACGGTAACTCTCCTGCATTCCCAAGTCTGCCAGCTTAGTAATGTCTCCCCAGTAGAGCTTTCAATCACAGAAAGGATCTTGGTGAATCTCTGCTGAGTATCAAATCTCAGTGAATCTCCGCAACTACAGTATGGCACAGTATGCCGACACGCTTCGCCTGGTCTCTCCAATCCGCCAACACCTCCCCATGGCCCAGAGTGATCGGTGTTATTTCAAGACCTGTTGTCTCATTTGAATAAAACAGCAGATCTAGCATATGGTGTTATCGCAAATTGTTGCTGCTTTCAAGCCAAACCCTGAGAAAATAAGAAAAACTGCTAATTTCAAGTATTATCTACTGGAAGAACAGGACTTTTCTGGCATTTTTTGTTTACAAGTTTAAATCAGTATTTTTTGCTAGAAAATTCGTTTTAACCCCCAAACAATATACCGTATACACTCGAGTATAAGCCGACCCGAATATAAGCCGAGGCACCTGATTTTACCACAAAAAAATTGACTCAAGTATAAGCCTAGGGTGTCCATCTGCATGCCTCACTGTGCCTCACTTTGCCTCACTGTGTCCATGCCTCACTGTGTCCATGTCTCACTGTGCCCATGCCTCACTGTGCCCATGCCTCACTGTGTCCATGACTCACTGTGCCCATGACTCACTGTGCCCATGCCTCACTGTGCCCATGCCTCACTGTGCCCATGCCTCACTGTGTCCATGCCTCACTGTGCCCATGCCTCACTGTGTCCATGCCTCACTGTGTCCATGACTCACTGTGTCCATGCCTCACTGTGCCCATGCCTCACTGTGCCCATGCCTCACTGTGCCCATGCCTCACTGTGTCCATGACTAGACTGACGTTTAACATGGGAGTCTATGGAAGGGGTGCCCGGCTTTGAAATATCAGTGCTCCCTGGGCCATAGGTCCCCCGGACAACAAACTTTGCACACTTGTAGAGGAAGAGTGGGGCTACATGTGTGCCAAGTTACCGGGGCCGGTATCGGGTCCCCAAAGTCCAGAAGATCAGGTGCAAAAAGGTGACTCGAGTATAAGCCGAGGGGGGCATTTTCAGCACAAAAAAATGTGCTGAAAAACTTGGCTTATACTCGAGTATATACAGTATATATAATTAGCAGAGAACATAGAGAATAAAATGGTGATCATTGCAATTTTTTTTTATGTCACAGCAGAAAAAAAACCCACAATATATACCCCATTGTATTTGTAAAATATGAAAGCCGATGTTATGCTGAGTAAATAGATACCTAACATGTAATGGTTTAAAATTGCGCACACTCATAGAATGGCGACAAACTATGGTACTTAAAATCTTTTTACAGGTTACCTGTTTAGCGTTACAGAGGAAGTCTAGTGCAAGAATTATTGCTCTCACTCCCGGTGATACCTCACATTTGTAGTGCAAACACTGGCCCAGATTCAGGTACATTTGCACTTTATTTGCGGAGGCACAGGGCAACGATTTTGCCCTGCGCCCCCGCAAATATTTTGCGCTGCCCTCGATTCACGGAGCAGTAGCAGTAGCTCCGTAACTCCCGCGCCGAGCGTAGAACGCAAGGATGTCATTTGCTTCAGAGTGAACGTGAATGGCGTCCAGCGCCATTCACGAATCACTTACGCAAACGACGTAGATTTTAAATCTCGCGACGCTGGAACGTGGCTATCCTATAGCATTGGCTGCGCCTGCTATTAGGATGTGTAACGTTGCGCGAAACCCGACGTACGCAAACTACGTAATTTGCGTACGCAGGGCTCGCGCAACGTTGTGAATCGGTGTTAGTATGCAATTTGCATACTATACACAGATCACAATGGGAGCGCCCCCTAGCGGTCATCGCTAGAATGCAGCCTAAAATCTGCGTGGCATAAGAGCCTTATGCCACGCAGATTTTAGGCTGCAGTCGGCGTAGCGATGTTCCTGAATCAGGAGCATTCGCTACGCCGGAGCAAGTAAGCAATTGCGCCGTGTAACCTATGGTTGCTTCTTGAATCTGGGCCACTGTTTACATATGCATGCGCGACTTACGTATGTGTTCACTTCTGCACGCAAGCATGGAGGGATGGGGGCACTTTAAAAAATTATAAAATCTTATTTATTTTATTTTTTATCCCTTTTATTCCTATTACAAGGAATGTAAACACCCATTGTAATATAAATAAGGACAACAGGTCTTCTTTATGGAGAGATCAATGGTTGAAAAATCCCAAATCTCTTCTTTACCTTTAAAAGCAAAAGAAAAAATGTTTTTTGATCTTTTACTTAAAAAAAACAATAGTTTACTTCCTCCTTAAACCGGAAGTGACGTCATGATGTTACTTTGGTCCTCCAAGGTCATAGAGGTGATCAGGGACGATCTGGTCAATTATTTTTCCGAGCGTCCCAGTGAAAACCGTAAGCCAGGGAAACACCTGCCACTTTGGAAAGTGATTCAGTTATTCTACTGTGTCCCTGCTTTCAGAAAATATGTAACTGTTTGGGGGTTTTTAAGTAATTTTTCTTTGTGTGTGAAAAATTACAAAAACTTCTCCAGATGCAAAGTGGTTAATAAAGGTTTATTTATAAAAGATGCTGTGGTGGATGATTCTAAAATTCCTATTTTCAAATTAGGCTAATTCTTTTTATTATTGGAATCACTGAAATGTTTCTCTTTCCTATATTCCTTATACTGTTTATTTGTTTTTATACGCATTATGCATATGTATGTATAGGAATGATCAATACTGCTTATTTTCCTTGAGGATTTTATATCAGATATTGTTTTAAAGTTATGAACCCAGCATTGAAAATATGAAGAAACAGATATTACGTTGTAAAAAGTTACAATTTGAAATGGAGATGCAAAAGGTATTGAAAGCAGCTCCATCCCCCCGACTCTTCGCTCTCACTCCCAAACCACCCCTCCCTTCTAAATTCCTCAATTGTAACAGGAAAGCCTTCCCCTCCCCCTCCTTCTCACTCAGACCAGCTTGGAAGGAAATTTGCAGAGCTGACAATGGACTCTTTATGACACGTGGATTCACAAGGGTGTGTGTGCATGCCCAAGAATGGATTTCCAAGAAGAAACCATCCCTATATGAACTGACCAATGAGGGCTTCATGCCAAGGACAAGCCACACAGGGGGAGGGTGAGTGGGAGTAAAATGTACAATGTGAACCTATCAAATGTGCTTGTGTGTGTGATGTCATATTGTTTATAAAAGGACCAATAAATGGGTTTGGCCTTCCTGTTGAGCCGAGCTGAAAGGTGAGCAAGATGTAGATTCTTTGTCTGATCTATATATCTCACCTTATTAATGTGAATCAAACGGCAGAATGGGTTTCACCCTGAGAAATTGTATCAGGAAATTAATTAATCTATTACAATACATGTAAATGTCAATGGGCTCCTTGACCTGTTTACCTGCCTGGTCCATGTGAAGTTACACACACAGGTCTGGAGCACGCCCCCCTCTGGGGTTGGACTACAAAGAGGGCATGTCACTAGAGCAGTGCTGTGACATAAAGGCATGTCTGAAGCACGTGGCCCGCTCTGCAACCTATAGACAATGGGTCTTCTCCTTGTTTTCTCTTGGCAGACTAAAGCATAAATTAATGCGAAGCGAAGGCAGCAAAATTCTATATGCAGTGACGGTGCTAAAAAATGTTATGCATCATTTAGTATGTGTGCTATGTATTATTTACAATTCATTAGGAAAGTTCCATGACCCACCATAATCTGAAGGGGAGAGCGATCGTGCCCCAAGCGCGAGACTGTTAATAATACAGAAGGCCGGAAGGAGAAGACTGGGAGCTTGGCGCCCTTCATCATGGAAACACCACATTTAAATTGAAGCACAACTGTCTCTGGTGAGATACATTATCCCTACATGAGACATCAGTAGAAGAAGTTAGCTGGTGGGGATCCAGATGTTCCCAAACATCTACAGGCTTTTGCCATCTGCTTTGCCCTTGTGCATCGCCTCTGCTGATTGGCTGCGCTGTGCGCAGTGTGAGACTATGCAGAGAAAGCCAAAGAAGGATGTTTCTAGGGGAACATGGCGTACAATTCACTGACTAAACCTGTAAAATAAATAAACCCTTTGGAGGAATTATAATGTTTCTTTGGAGTTCAGCTTTAAAGGAACAATGTCGTGAGTAGTGATTGATCTGGGTTCGGATTTAGGTTCGGTTTGAACCTAAGTTTGTTGGAACCTGGAAGTCGGCTGTAATCGCTGGGCCAATAAACTGAGGGCGGGGCCTATACAAAGGGGTTGGGACACTTATGACATCATTGATCTATAATGGCCCCATGGCCATATTAGGTCTAATGCCACGTACACACGATCGGAAATTCCGACAAGAAAACCGTGGATATTTTTCCGACGGAACGTTGGCTCAAACTTGTGTTGCATACACACGTCACATAAATGTTGTCGGAAATTACGACCATCAAGAACACGGTGACGTACAATACGTACGAAAAGCCGAAAAAAATGAAGTTCAATGGGCAGTGTGGCTCTTTTGCTTGATTCCGAGCAAGCGTAGATTTTTGTGCATCGGAATTGCATACATATGATTGGAATTTCTGACAAGAACTTTTCTTGTTGGAAAAATTGAGAACCAGCTCTCAATTTTTTGTTGTCGGAAATTCCAACAGAAAATGTCCGATGGAGCCTACACACGGTCAGAGTTTCCGACCAAAAGCTCACATCGAACATTTCTTGTCGGAATTTCCGATCGTGTGTACGCGGCATTAGACATTGACATATTATGGCCATGGGGCAGATTCAGATAGAGATACGACGGCGTATCTCCTGATACGCCGTCGTATCTCTGAGATCCGACGGTCGGATCTATGCGGCTGATTCATAGAATCAGGTTCCGCATAGATCTCCCTAAGATCCGACAGGTGTAAGTGACTTACACCGTCGGATCTTAGGCTGCAATCTCCCGCCGGCCGCTAGGTGGCGCTTCTGTTTGTATACGCGACAAATATGCAAATGAGGAGATCCGCCGATTCAGAAACGAACGCCCACCCGTCGCTTTTTTTTACGTCGTTTGCGTTCGGCTTTTTCCGGCGGATAGTTACCCCTGCTATATGCGGCGTATCCTATGTTAAGTATGGCCATCGTTCCCGCGCCGAGTTTTAACTTTTTTACGTCGTTTGCGTAAGTCGGTCGCGAATACGGATGGACGTAATTTACGCTCCCGTTGAAACCAATGACGTCCTAGCGACGTCATTTGGAGCAATGCACGTTGGGAAATTTATCCGGCGGCGCATGCGCAGTACAATCGGCGCGGGGATGCGCCTGATTTAAATAGTAAACTCCCCCTAGCCGCGGAATTTGAATTCCGCCGGGGGATTTTACGATCCGCCAGCGCAACTTTCGAGGCAAGTGCTTTCTAAATACAGCACTTGCCTCAAAAACTTTCGCTGGCGGATCGTAAATAAGATAGATTACGCGGATCTAAAGATCCGCTGATCTATCTGAATCTACCCCATGTGTCTATTTTAGGTCAATGATGTCATGTGTATCCACGCCCCTTTGTATACATCAGCTGCAGATGGGAAGGAAATCTCCTGCCCGCTACTCATTGGCCCAGCAATGGCCGCTAACTTCTGAGTTTGGACGAATTTTGGTTCAAACTGAACACAAGCCAGAACCCAAGCTCATCACTACTCACTACAGATTTCCTTTAAATCTGAACTTCAGGCAGATATAAATATCCTCCTAGAGGTGCATTTATTAAAAATTCAATGGCAAATCCTCCCGATTAATAAATAATGTGAGATAAAGTGAGATTTAATGGGATTGGCCTATCAGTCTCCATCTACATATACAATTGCATGTCAAAAGTACAGTAGAGGTTGTTTTATCATTCTGAATTGAATCTTTATGTGAATGTTTGGATTAAATGTATTTTTTTTTAAATTAATGTCAAATATTGTAAAAACATGTTACAGGAGATGGTCAGAGGATGAAGACATGGTACAGGAGATGGTCAGAGGATGTGGACATGGTACCGAAGGTGGTCAGAGGATGCCGACATGGTACAGGAGGTGGTCAGAGGATGCGGACATGGTACAGGTGGTGGTCAGAGGATGCGGACATGGTACAGGTGGTGGTCAGAGGATGCGGACATGGTACAGGTGGTGGTCAGAGGATGCGGACATGGTACAGGTGGTGGTCAGAGGATGCGGACATGGTACAGGGAGTGGTCAGAGGATGCGGACATGGTACAGGTGGTGGTCAGAGGATGCAGACATGGTACAGGAGGTGGTCAGAGGATGCAGACATGGTACAGGAGGTGGTCAGAGGATGCGGACATGGTACAGGAGGTGGTCAGAGGATGCGGACATGGTACAGGTGGTGGTCAGAGGATGCAGACATGGTACAGGAGGTGGTCAGAGGATGCGGACATGGTACAGGAGGTGGTCAGAGGATGCGGACATGGTACAGGTGGTGGCCAGAGGATGCGGACATGGTACAGGTGGTGGTCAGAGGATGCGGACATGGTACAGGGAGTGGTCAGAGGATGCGGACATGGTACAGGTGGTGGTCAGAGGATGCAGACATGGTACAGGTGGTGGTCAGAGGATGCAGACATGGTACAGGAGGTGGTCAGAGGATGCAGACATGGTACAGGAGGTGGTCAGAGGATGCGGACATGGTACAGGAGGTGGTCAGAGGATGCAGACATGGTACAGGAGGTGGTCAGAGGATGCGGACATGGTACAGGAGGTGGTCAGAGGATGCGGACATGGTACAGGAGGTGGTCAGAGGATGCAGACATGGTACATGAGGTGGTCAGAGAATGCAGACATGGTACAGGAGGTGGTCAGAGGATGCAGACATGGTACATGAGGTGGTCAGAGAATGCAGACATGGTACAGGAGGTGGTCAGAGGATGCAGACATGGTACAGGTGGTGTTCAGAGGATGCGGACATGGTACAGTAGATGGTCAGAGGATGCGGACATGGTACAGGAGGTGGTCAGAGGATGCGGACATGGTACAGTAGATGGTCAGAGGATGAGGACGTGGTACAGGAAATGATTAGAGATTGTGAACATCTTAGAGACCCCTCATCACAGACCGATCCCTCATCAGTAAAGCTTCGGACATCAAGTTCCTGCATTCTTCTTGTATTTCAGCCAATTAAGATGTGCTTTTATACTGATCACATTTGCATAGTAGTGACGTATACTCTATTGTTCTTTGTGTATGAGAAGCTGGGCACTTCCTGATAATAAACAGAGATGAGGAGGAGATTGAACTGAACTGACTCAGTGTGATTGCTTCCGACGCGCACATCTATTCTCACTTTACAATTAGGAGCAGCAACAGATATTCAACCTGAGCCCCATTGCGGCTCTTACCCAACACAAGATCACGATCTGCAGAATTCCCCTTTATGTCAGCATCCCCTTGCACTGTAAGGGAAATCCTGCAGACTCTGATGTATGGGGTAACGCTGTGTCGGCTGGGTTATATTAACCTGACATTCATGTAATTGGAGAGATATGGGGCCAGATTCTCAGAAGATTTAAGACGGTGTATCTCAGGAAACACCGTCGTATCTCTGTTTCTGAGCCCGGGTATCTATGCGAGTGATTCCTAGAATCATTTTCGCATAGATACGGCGTAGATCCGACGGTGTAAGTCACTTACACCGTCGGATCTTAGGCCGGGTACACACGAACAAACATGTACGGTGAAACCGGTCCGTCGGACCGTTTTCACCGTACATGCCTGCCAGAGGGCTTCTGTACGATGGTTGTACACACCATCGTACAGAAGTCCGCGCGTAAACAATTTGCGGGGCGTGTCCGCGTCGTCGCCGCGACGATGACGCGGAGACGTGGGCGGGCCTGCCATTTAAAGGCTTCCACGCATGCGTCAAAGTCATTCGACGCATGCGAGGGACGGCGGGCGCCTGGACATGTACGGTAGGTCTGTACTGACGACCGTACATGTCCGAGCGGGCAGGATTCCAGCGGACGGTTTTAAAACACGTCCACGAATATTTGCCCGCTGGGAAAAGGCCCGGCGGGCAAATGTTTGCTGGAATTCGGCCCGCTCGCGCCTACACACGACCGAACATGTATGCTGAAACTGGCCCGCGGACCAGTTTCAGCATACATGTTTGGTCGTGTGTACGGGGCCTTAGATGTAATGCGACGCTGGCCGCTAGGTGGCGTTTACGTTCAGTTCTCATTTGACTATGCAAATGAGCCTGATACGCCGATTCCCGAACAAATTTGCGTCGCGTACTCGTCGCTTACGTCGTTTCCGTAAGCGTAAGGTTACCCCTGCTATATGAGGGGTAACCTTACGCCAGTCCGCCGTATGCCATGTTAAGTATGGCGTCGGGTCAGCGTCGTCTTTTTCCATCGGTTACGTCGTTTTACTAAGTCGTCCGCGAATACGACTTTACGTCAATGACGCTCATGTCGGCGTCACTGACGTTTTCCGTCGTGTGACGGAAAAGTACGTTCGTAAAACAGCGTATCTAGGTCAATTACATATTCGACGCGTAAATCAATGGAAGCGCCCCTAGCGGCCAGCGTAAATATGCACCCAAGATACAACGGCGTAGGAGACTTACGTCGGTCGGATGGAGCCAGAATTCAGGCGTATCTGGTTTCAAGAATACGGCGCATAGATACGACGGCGCATCCGTGGACTTACGCGGCGTATAAAAAGATACGTTGGCGTAAGTCCTACGTGAATCTGGCTCATTGCTTTTAGAACTAGCTACATGTTTATAGTTTAAATGTTTGCATTTTTTGGCTGCTGTAAATCACAGCTAGTAAGGAGGGAGTGGTGGGCGGGGTAGGTACTTATGTACTTTTTTGCAGTGTCAGTAAAAAATATGGCTCTGTCAGTAGATTCCATTATTTTTGCCACTAAAAACTTGGTGCCGTTTGTTAATTTTGGCATCCTGTCAGTAAATTTCACTTTGTGGGGTTGGCAACACTGCTCCCATCAGATTCACGTTCCACATGGACACAGAGAAAATTGTCATTCAAAGTGCGACAGCGCTGAAAGCTAAAACTTGGCCTGGGCAGGAAAGAGGTGAAAGGCCCAGTATTGAAATGGTTAAACAAAAGTGCATTTTTACATTACCTCTATCACATTAAAAAATAGATCTAACATAGGATCGGAAATTCTCTTTATTAGCAGCAGCGACATCACGGTAACCCGGGCCATAAAAGGGGCCCTTGCTGAGACTTACAGTTCCTCCCCGTTGTGTCTTGAAGCCATAAAGGATGATTTTACGGTCGTATTATTGTTGGGGAAGGCTCTAGCCGTGAGAACAATATCCACACTATTGCCTGTTTACCTAACTTCCTGAGTTTACAGTCCCTAAGAGCAAACCATGACCCAATTACACATAAAACTGGAGCAATAACAGCACAGAACTTCAGGTTCAAAGAAAGTTCAAATATAGTTATGAAGCGATTAATGTCAAGCGCCTTCAGTGTGAGTAATGTAAATTAGGCAATTAACGTGCGTTTTATTTTTTCCCCGTAGCTCGTAGAACAAGGCTGCGATACAGAAGAATTCTTCTCTCTTAACGTTTTCCGTGGTGCAGCCGTTGTTGCTTTTACGGTCCCCGTGGTCTGCGTTCGCATTATGTTTTCATTACATTTTGCAATTGTTTTGAATCCCAAAGGCACGCTATAAAAAGGAATTGAAAAGTGAGGTTTGAATTCTATACGTGGAACGCAGGGTACCTGTCCCGGGCTTCTGTTGTACATCCAGGCCTGGCTGTAATGCACATCGCTGCCTCATTCTGTCCCAGGAAAGGGATGCTGTGGACTTCCAGACCAGTGTGAGAGCCCTGGGCAAGGTTGACTCTATTCAGGACTATGGGCATCTCTTGGCGTGTGAGCGGGGAAGATCCGTGTGTGGGCAACTGGTACCAGATGGGGTTTTTAACCCCTTCCCGGACAGCCCTGGTGTCCCTTTAGGTGGGTCTGTACACATTGGGGGGGCAGGATGGACTTTCCAATCACATGACCACTGTAATTGGCTGTCACAGCAGTTACGCAATTGGGAGCCCATCCCATCAGCTCCTAATCTCCTCCATCAGCTCCTAATCTATGACAGCTCAGTGACTGTGCAAGAAGCAAGAAGTGAGCAAGCGCTCAGCACAGAGACCTCGGCTTTCCATTAACCACTTAAGGACCAGCCGCCAGGGCTGTCTTAATTAGAGGGCACACCTGGGAATTGCCCAGGGGCCCCAGCTGCATGGGGGGGCCCCTGCACTTTGCCCAAAGCAGCTGGTCCTTGAGCCCACACTGCCCTGAAATTGGGAGCCCCATGATGGCACTGAGAGTGATAGATGCAAAGGGGAGGCAGTCTGCCTCCTACCTACTTAATGTCTGTTTACCTGAACTGTCATCATTGTAGGGGCGCCAGTGTATTACTTTGCCCAGGGGTCCATGATGCTATTAAGATGGCCCTGCCAGCCGCTGTCATTATACTGCGGCAGGTTGGCTTTCCTGGGTGAAAGGCTGTAGGTCGGCCACTTTAAGAGCAATAGGGGGGCGCGTGTGGCACCGAAGCCAATGCACGTGGCCGGCAGCCGCGATGTCCGCCGGCCAACCCGCGATCACTCCACAGTGAGCCAAAACGGGGTTCTGTCAATGTAAACAGACAGATCCCCGTTCTGACAGGGGAGTAGAGAGAGATTTGCTGTTCCTAGTGATTAGGAACAAAGATCTATCTCCTCCTCCAGTCAGTCCCATCCCCTCACAGTTAGAAACACCTCCCAGGGAACACATTTAACTCCTTGATCGCCCCCTAGTGTTAACTCCTTCCCTGTCAGTGACATTTACATAGTAATCGGTGCATTTTTATAGCACTGATCGCTGTATAAATGTCAATAGACCCAAAAATGTGTCAAAAGTGTCCGATCTGTCGGCTAAATTGTCGGAGTTCTGCTAAAAATTGCAGATCGCCGTCATTACTAGTAAAAAATCGATAAATAATAAAAACAGCAAAAATCTATTCCCTATTTTGTAGATGCTATAACTTTTGCACAAACCAATCAATATACGCTTATTACAGTTTTTTTAACAAAAAATATGTAGAAGAATACATATTGGACTAAACTGATAAAGACATTTTTATTTTATTTTTTATAGATATTGATTATAGCAAAAAGTAAAAAATGTATATATATATTTTTCGAAATTGTCACTCTTTTTTTGTTTTTAGCGCAAAAAATTAAAACCGCAGAGGTGATCAAATACCACCAGAAGAAATCTCTATTTGTGGGGAAAAAAAGGGACATACATTTTGTTTGAGCACAACGTATAAACATCCCTTGTAATAGAAAAAGCATGACAGGTCCTCCTAAATATGAGATCTGGGGTCAAAAAGACCTCACATCTCATATTTAGACTTAAATGCAAAAAAAAAAATGGAAATGTTGTCATTTGAAAAAATGACAACAAAAAAATGTCTCTTTAAGACGCATGGGCGGGACTGACGTTTTGACGTCACTTCCGCCCAGCAATGCTATGGGGATGGGTGGGGGCCATCTTGCCCTCACTCGCATCCCCACACAGCAGCTGAAAGGACTCGATCGCCTCCGCCGCTACCGACGGCTCCCGTAAGCGGCGGAGGGCGCGGGAAAGTGGCGGGAGGGGGGCCCCCTCTCCCACCACCGATAACGGCGAACTCACGGCGAATCCGCCGCGGAGACTGCCGTTATCGTTGACAGGACCGCTCACTGAAGAGATGGATATCTCGGTTGTGGCAGCAGCTGCTGCCGTTACCGAGATATCCATCTTTAAAAACAGGACGTATATATACAGTGGGCGGTCGTTAACCGTTTAATA